>NC_081541.1:16102646-16133506 GCF_901000735.1 Corylus avellana
AAAAACATTTTTTTAATTAAAAAAAATTAATATATGTGCCACGTGTCGACGTCTGATTGGTCCACGTGTCAGTCCGTACAGTCAACTAACGGATGGACTAATTTGGTCACTTATCAAAACCACAGGGACCTCCTGTGATAAAAATGAAACCCCAAGGGGGAAAAAATAAAGTTGTGAAACCCCAGGGACTAATTTAGTATTTAACCCTTGTTGCAAAGCCATCAAGACGATTAATGAGAATTGATAGAGTATAATGTTTCCTCGCAACCCCTTCCCTCCATTGCGTAAGAGATTTTGTGTGGGAGATGCACCATGAAGCTTCCACTTATTCTTTACCTTACTTCCAACCCTAGTTTTCAGAAAAAAAAAAAAAAAAAAAAAGAAAGAAAAAAGGGATTTGGACCAATTTCAATCAAAGAGTCTACTTTGCTGTTGAATTAATAATTTCAATCAAAAGATACTCCTAATGTTGTGAAGGTGTTTATATGGAGAGCATGTCACAATGTTCTAGCTACGAAATCAAATTTGTGCCGACGAAAAATCACAGAGGATCCTTTATGCCCCATTTGTGGCACAGAGTTGGAAACTACGGGGCATGTTTTATGGAGCTGTCTAACTACACTGGACATATGGAGTAGGTGTGCTAGACATATTTAGAAAATGAGCGTCAATCACAACGAATTTGTGTTTATATGGGAGGAGCTTCTAAGACTTTTGAGTAAGGAGGACATGGAATTCATGGTGGTGTTGCTCAACAACTATGGCTACGACGTAACACCTTTGTTTATGAGAATAAGATCAGCCCGTCTAGCACAGTGGTCGGATGTGTCAGGGAATCGTTGAAGACGTATCATGCAGCAAATTCTCAGAATGAGAAAATTGTTATTAGGGGGAATATAAACGATCTCAGATGGGAAGCTCCCAATAATTGCTTTGTTAAAGTAAATTGGGATGCTACTGTGGATAAACATAGGATGAAAATGGGTATCAGTGTTATAGTTAGAGATGGGATGGGAGAGGTTCTGGCTACTCTATCGTCACCAAGAGATCATATTATTGAGTCAGATATTGCAGAGGCAATTGCGGCATTGAGAGCAACCTATCTATGTTGTGAGCTAGGGTTTTACAGGGTGGTTCTGGAAGGCGATGCTCTTCAAGTGGTGCAGGCACTTAGGAAAGATGGCAGGAGTTCGAGCCGTTATGGACATATTATTGAGGAAGCTCGAGGGATATTAAGCAGTCTTCATAGCTGGAAGATTAATTATGTTGGATGATATCTTAACAGTGCAATCTATTGTCTTGCGAAAGAAGCACTTTCTCTCACTATGGAACAAGGTCTTATTGAAAAAGTCCCTCATTGTATTTCAGATATTATCTCTGTAAAGTGGTGTGCTTAATTTGGTTTTTCATTCTATAGAAATCGCTCTATTCTCCTCAAAAAATAATAATAATAATAACAATAACAATTTCAATCAAAAGGACTCGGACCAATTTTTTATTTTTCCTTTTTTTTCTTCATCTTGATATATAATTGCATTTTCACGTTATTTGTAGAATAAATTTGACAGAAAAAATAGACAGAAGTGTTTGATTGGATCTAGTCCACAGTTCCAATCTTAAAATAAATTAAAACAAAACTGAGGCAAAGTGAGATGTTTGATATAATTTCCCACAAAAATAACACTCAAAAATTTGTGTCGTTTGTCCTAGGTATGGACTTAAACCCCCAACACGAATTGGGACAATGGCGGATCCTGTCGTATATCTTTAGTAACTGAACTCATTCTGGTCAGCCAAAACAGTGAAATTGGACAATATCACCAGATTCCATTTTTTTTGGTCATAGGCATCCACACTAGTTTTTTTTTTTTTTTTTTTTTTAGTCATAGACATTCATACTGTTTAAAGACCACCTCCATTATTTTCTCAGATTAATCCTCCATGATTAAAGTTTAAGTAAGCAAGTTAATAGCATGTTAAAAAATGTAGTAATTTAAGTAAAATTTAAAGGAGAAATGTTTGTTTTCTATCTTTTGCTCGTCTTTTGTCTATTTTCGTATAAGAAATTGTTAAATCCATCATTAAAGATGTGAGACCAGTGTAGATCTTACAAATTTAATAGTGAATTTGCTAAAAAAAAAAAAAAATACAAGGATAAGAGATGGATGTATAACACTTCTCAATCTAAAAATCCATTTACCAACTACCATTGAAAAATTAATTTTCATGTTTAACAGAAGAAATTCTTTAACAAAAGCCAAGAGGCACCAAAGTTTGAAAGACAAATTTTAATCAAAAGATAAAATAACAAAATGATAAAGATGATAGGCACTGCCCCCTACTGCAGTCTGCAGATGACTAAAGAATGCTACTCCAGTCGCGGGCCTTTTATTCAAAAGAATAATACTTCATCTCCTACTTATGAGATAGACCAAGGAAAAAAAAAGAAAAAAAAAAGAAAAAGATGGACCAAGGGATAATCTTATCCTAGTACCAACAGATTTTGATTACTATTCAACGGATAAAACGTAAAATCATCAATAATGTTTAAAATAACCATGGCTCAATTTTTGAAGCCTTGGGCCTTTCCTCTTGAAATATTTAGTATACATATTTATATATCATATCAAAATTTGGATGCGCAAACCTAACTTCATACATGATCCAACAAAAACTTTGATATCTCTATGGAAATTTGGATGCGCCAACACTAACATGAGACATGATCCAACAAGGAAAAAAAAAAAAAAACACTAGACGAAGTACAGAAATTGAACCAAAGAAATCGTAACTAGTTCTTGAATCTGGTGCTCCGGCTGGTACCTACATTAATTCCAGTGGTTTCCCCACCATAAGGACCAGCAGGTTTCCTGATCTCCTGCACCTGCCCCTTCCGACGATTCAGCTTTTTCTTGTGTTGTTCCTGCAGATTTTGGGTGAGAGAGAGAGATTAGTAACTAATTCAGAGGATGCCGCAATTTACATCCAAGCAGAGTTTCTGGCGTAATACCTTGTACTTCTTTCTTGGATTTTTGGTCTGCTTCTTGCGACTACGAGTCAGCCCCCGGTTCTTCTCCATCTGTGGCAGGAAATATATGATGAGTCCAAAGACTGATTCATGGTGAAGATCTAACAAGCCAGTGAAAGTGGGGGTGTGCTCACCTGATAAGTAATCAGCCGTTTTCCATCTGAAGTTTCAGGCAATGATGGAATTGCTGAGGTCCTGCCGAAGAAAGCATGTTGGAGAAGACAACCACGATTAAGGGCTCGATTGGCACTCACAAACCATTAAAAAAAAAAAAATTGCAAGAAACATAATAACAATGAAAAAAGTACCTAGTTACAGTGAAACACATGCACAAGAATATATATATATGAGAGAGAGAGAGAGAGAGTGATCTATAGCACTTGAGAATAAACCTAAAGCGTATACTATATAGCAAAGGAACTTGGATGAGTTATCAATCTTATTCTTCGATGTACTAGGAAATATAAATCCCTAGCAGAGAACATAATAAAGCAAGCAACCTGACTAAAATTAATAGGAGGAAGAAAAAAAGTAACTAATCAAAGTGCAGAAACATACCTTGAATACATCTCTGCTTTGGCAGCAAGTTTTGCAGCCCGTCTTTTTTCAACTTGTTTATAATACTCGACTTCTGAATCTTCTATATCACCATCCTCCATGTCAGCATCCCCACCAGTATCAACATTGCCAACTTCATCCTCAATACCATCCTCAGATATGATTCCAGCTCCAGCCAAGACTCTGAGCTCATGCTTCCTCCGCCTTGCTCCTATATCATCCCTCTTAGGTAAATCATCATCACCAGAGACCACCTTCCAGAAAAGATTGCTTGCAGATGTTATTTCAATAGTGATAGTTGTAAACTTCTCAACAAAGTCAACTAGCTATCATGGTTTACCCAAGTCGTTTTCTTTTCTTTTTTTTTTCTTTTTTTTTTTCACTTTTAATTAGTAGTAGTAGGAAATTTTATCAGAAAGAGGAAGAATCAATATTCAAAAAAGTACATACGAAAGATTTTCCTATAGATCACAACCAAAATTTCTGCAGATCCATTAATCCCTAGGCTGTGATTAAAGGTAAAAACTCTAGACCACAACTGACCAGATATAATCACCCACACAAAAAACCTGAACGCTAACAGATAAATAGTCAAATAAACTAGAGTTGTAAGTTGCAGGAAGGCAGGAATTAATGCCCGTTGAAATCATTCAAGGTATGACAGTCAGCGGTTTGATAGTGACTAGAATATTCATTTGAGGACATATTTAAGACAAGTTAGGTCTTTAAGATTTCATGTACAGTCATGCTCTAAAATGGGGAAAGAAAAATTGAATCTTGCAAATAGTGATTTTGGTGCTACTGAGATGTGACACCCAAGTTAGTGTTAAAATATAATTAAATGATTAAATTCATATCTTCTTATCAGCTTGAGCTTTTGGGATAAGTGGTAGTTTGACATAGTATCAAAGTTAGAAGTCATGAGTTCGAACCTTGACTCCGTCAATTCAACCTCCATTTAAATTAAATATTTCACGAATATAATTAAATGATTAAATTCAGCTCTTCCAATCAGCTTAAGCTTTTAGAATAAGTGGTGATTTAATACTTACTCTCAACTGGAAAAATGAATTGTCCATATTGAGTGAGTAAGACAGGGCTATATAGATGATTCTTAGAAACTCCTATTGCAACTTGACTAGTCATTTTGGGATGATAGCACATATACGACTAGTGATTTCCCTAAGTCGTCAAAAATGGTACCAAAACAACCTAGTAACACCATGTGGCACTAAGGCACTGCATAACGATGACCTTGACGAGAAGGTCAAGGATTTGAGCGAGGTAAATTGTGATACTCAAGTTAGTCTTACATTAGGAAGATGAATTCCACACATTGAGTAGGGATTATAAAAAGTGTTCATGGGTGCTAAGTCTCACATTGGTTTCTTACTAGGTAAGACTAGGCTGTACAAGTGATTCTAGGGAGTTCCAATTTCAACATGACTAGTCCTTTTAGAGTGACTACATATGTGGCAAGCACTTTTTCTAGGTTATTATAAATGGTATTAGAGCAACCTAGTAACATCATGTTTGACTGTCAAGGGTTTGAGTGGGGAAGATTGTGGCACCCAAGTTAGTCCCACCTTGGGAAGATGAATTCCCCACATTGAGTGGGTAGATTATAAAATGTGCTCATGGATGCTAATTCCCACATTGGTTTCTTACTATGTGAGACTAGGATAAGTGATTCTAGGGCGTTCTAATTGCAACTTTATTAGTCATTTTGGAGTGATAGCGCAGATATGGCTAACGTTTTCCCTAATTGCTACATGAGAAATCTTAAGAACTTGAAGAGAGCAAACAATTGAAGCAACATGTTCAAAATTAATTAATTTTTTCCATCAAAACATATATTCCTAAGGAGTAGTAATTAATGATTAGACATGTAAGGGCACTTTCTTGTCCCAGCTAAATATGCAAGGGTAGAAAGGAAGCATGAAAGTCAGTATCATGCTCCTACCTTGGAGGAATATCCAACATGGTTTGCAAAATTGACACCAACATGAGCGAGCAAATTATGATGCCCATGTTCAATGTTTTCAAAAAAAAAAAAAAAAGTACTAAGAAAAATATTCTTTGAGTAGCACACAGATACTTTATCAAACAGATCAACAGTATTGTTTTTGACCAGTGGCTATCTTTTATATGCAGGCTACTCTAAATTGAAACATAGACTCCCCTAAAGACATACCAAGAGGTAGTCACACCAAGTTTTATACCTTGGGCTTACTCGGTTTTGCAGCAACAATTTGGGAAAGTTTACTTGAGCTCAATGAACTAGCATGACCATTGCTGAATCTAGTGGCCCCCACAACATCTATAGCATCATCATCAAAATCATCATATGTCACAAGCTGACTGTTACATTCCAAATTCACTCAATTAGTCCTCACAATGTTAGAGACAAGCAAATAATAGAGAGCCTAGGAGGAAAACAGTACCCATTGACTGGTTTCAGATGTCTCTGGGCTTTATCAGGCTTTGGAGTTATGGAACTAAGAATACCCTTCTGTTTCAATCTTTCTTCAAGGGCAGCTCTTACTTTTAACATTTCCATGCTCTGTCCACCGACTTGATCACTCTGCCATAAATTAACAGCTGTGCATCAGCGAAATTGCAGCAACCAAAATGGCCCAAGATGGGCCGAGTAGTGTAACATGATTTATGTAGCCAATCCCAATTACTTGGAATTAAGATTTATATTTCACCTGATGTTTACGTTTTCCTGCTTTGTTCTCATTAACCTTCAAAGACTCCACCTTTTCCAGCTCAGCTGTGTCACCCACCTGCAGTATTAAAAGAAAACTAAAAGATAAGCATAAAGAGAATCACTTAAGAAGCACATATTACTGAGACAAAGTAAAGAAGTAACTGCTCAGGGAAAAAAAAAAGAGACAAGAAGTAACTACCACTGTTGCTCCCTGGGTTTCAGCTGAAGGATAAGGCTCCTGATCTTTTGTGAAAGAATCAGAAGCCAGTGTAGTTTTCTCTGTACCCAACTTTACTAACATTTCTACCTCTTGATTGTTGTTCAGGAACTCCTCAAGCTCAGATGGAAGATTCCCATCAAGCTGTTTTGTCTGTTTAGTGAAGCAAACATTAGAAAGTTGCAAGCCATGAGGGAAACTAACTCCACCTATGAAAAAAAAAAAAAAAAAACTCCACCTATGAAAGCAGGGCACCACACCAAAAAGTACTACTGTAATAATCTTTGTGCTCAAAATGAGAGGAATACAATGGGCAGAAAACAGGTACTTGTATGGTCAAACAGGTTATAAATTGTCTCATATAACTAATTTGAAAAAAAAAAAATAGTAGTAAACAGGCAAATTACCAATTTGTTTCCTGTTATTAACCAACAGACCTGACCAATTCATAATGACAAGCTTAGGCCTCATCCAAAGTCTCTCTGCTTTTTTCTTACCAAAAGAATATGGCAAACAATACCAGAAACTGCTTAGTTTTAATAACCATCTGGCAAATATGTTGACAATTTTATTTTTGCAAATCAAACGCATTTTCATAATTTTTATTTATTTATTTATTTTTTTTAAAAAAAATCATTAGAATAGACAAATGTAAAAGCAAATTACAGGAAATCATTCAATAATCATACTTACCTAAGGGGGAAAAAAGAGAGTATATAAATCTTAATATGTCAAAAAATTTGGAAAGCTTTAGATATATTAATGTTTCATGAGCAATGCATAACTATCTAGCATGGTAACTAATCATAATATTTATTTTCTATTGGTATGGATCATGAATCCACGACTTCACCCTCCATTCCATTATAGTGGGAAGAGGAAGTTCCATTTAAGGTAGAGCTCGTTGGCTACAATAAATCTTAGTAATGACCAATATTAGCAATATATTCTGAAAATTCTAGTTATTACAAGAAAGGAATTTCCAAACTTTTAGAAGAGGATGAATTAGTTTTAGATTATTGCATTATAATTTGAATATTTCAAGCAGCACTCTTAGTATAGGTCTGCTACACTTATCCAGGGAATGATATTCACAGATAAACAGCCATGATGCACCCATTGAACTAATTTTATACATTATCACCAAGGGAGGGCAACCTGATTTTTAAAGAGGGCACAAATGCACACCATGTACACATTATCAGCAATGGTGAAAAGTGAAAACATAAGCTACATGCACACACATACCCACCCTTTTCACAATATTAATGCAAATCAAATTATTATTTTCAAGGTAATAAACTTCATGGATATAGAAGAAAATTTAGCCTTTTGAACAAGAAGAGAATACCATATCCAATAAGCTCTTGATCTCTACAAGGCGAGCTAGCACAGGATGATCACGAACCGGCTGCCCTTCAGATTTGAGAAGGAGATAGAAAGTTATAGCTTGGCAATAGGCTAGCAAAAGGAGCTGCTTCACCTCCAAATAGCGGATTCCTCCTTCCATCATGATTTCCCCCTGTTTCACCTTCACACAACATGAAAACATTTACATTGCTCAATACCAAGAAATGATCTAAATGCAGTTTTACATCTTACAGACCCTTCGGGTTGTGGGGAAGGGGTTAGCACAGAAGCCACAAATGAAAATTGGTCATGCAGACTCCAGCACAATACACAAGAAGAAAAGTAACAAACAACAATTATACTTTTTATTACTTATTAAAAAACTTTTGTATATTATATTGGATGGTTGTACAACCTAACCAGCCATATATACAAGCATCTTAATATCTAAATGTTATAGAATCAGGCTTGTCTAATTTTTTTTTTCTTTTTTTCAAACAGGAAGAAAACTCACAAACAAGATGTTTTCAAATGTTTTCTTTTATCCTGAACTGGAAATAGAAAACAGTTTTAGTAAACATAATTTTGATGTTCTCTTAAATCAGGCTGTTATAAAAAAAAAACATTTTGATATTCCTTCAAAACATACTAATTCTCTGAAAACACTCTTTTAAACAAGTTTGCTATTGGCATTGCTTCTGTTTTTATAAACAGGAACCAAACAGACCTTTAAGAGCATGTTTTTAAAAACCAAAAAGATCCAGCACATACACCAATCATATCAAGTCAAAATCCGGGGCGGAAAATATTATCAACCCCGAGCAGATGACACAGATAATAAAAAAACAGAATACCAGCACCTCTAAAAGGATTGATTCAGAAGTCAGAGAGAAATAAACCCATTTCCTGGCACATGCCATTTAAGTCATCCTCATTGGAACACTGCAAATAATACCTAATAAAATGGTAAAAGAAGAACAGATAAATACCTTGCTTAGAAGTGGATTCACTTTGCTTTCAAGCTGTTCAAGTGAATCATTCAGCTCTGACAGCAAACCAACTAATTCTGGGGCAGAACTGTAGGATAAAAATATTGTTAACCAACCACACAGAAGCATTAGACGTGAACTGCTATTGTTGGTGAAAAACAGAGACATACATTTTCAACAAGAAGCCATCATTAGGGGCCAAAAAAAAAAAGACCAGCAAAATAGCGTATTAGCATTTGTAAAGCAGCAATAGCTAGAGTAAGAACTTTTTTTTAGATAAGTAATAAACCAATACAAATAACAACAGCAAGCATGTATTTTTACCTACCACCAGTGTAACAAACTTAATGCCTTCTTCACACAAAAACAATCAAATATATTAAACACCTCCCATCAACACTGAAAAGGGGCTCTGAATCAACAACCAAAAATAGATGCTGCTGAACCAGATGATTCCACAGAACCTAAGCCAAACTAAATATGAAAACACATTCTGCCAAATGTAAGTTCTGTTTCTAGTTGGCTGTCCAGAATTCAGGTAGCCTTCCGTGCTGGAGGTAGTTTAGAAGGTTCTCGCCAATCTTCTTTGTTATCATGTTAACTGGCTCCGCCTGGGTGATTTCACGGAGGGCGTGCAAGACTCTTCGTTCCCTGACCGTGATAATCACAATCTTTTCAGACAGGAGAATCAAAGAAGCTGCCAACCATTCCACGTCTGGTCCCCCTATACCTGATTGTCCCTTCGGGGAATGTTGGGGGACCAACCTATCTACGAGATCGCTATAATGCAAGATCTGTTGGAGAGGATGACCGCCCTGATGATGAGTCAAGGATGTCTGAATGATGGGTGTTCTTCATCCAAGAATAAGAAACCTTTTGCCAATTGTTTCCCCATGAATATCCTTGTTTGGAATTGTAGGGGGGAAGAGAATGCCAATTTTTTGCGAAGCATCAGAGATTTGATTGTCACGTACCGCCCAGTGGTGGTCGTGCTAGTTGAAACAAGGCTTGCAGGGGCCAATGCTCAGAGAATCATCTCTGAGATTCACTTTGGTGAAAGTCATGTGGTGGATTTGAATGGTCAGTCAGAGGGTATTTGGCTTTTGGGGAAGTCAGACCTCGTGGAAACGACGATCCAGCCACCAAAGAAAAAGCCTATCCTTGTGTAAGCACATACATGACTATGTGTGTGTGTGTATAACCTTTAGTGTCCCTTTAACATGATTTGATGTATATGTGGTCTGCCACCTTCTACATCCACGATCTTTAGATAGTTAGAAAAGGAGAGAAAATGAAGGGAGAAAAATGAAACATTCCCTCACATTCAGCCAAGTTCCACAGTCCTTGCTCAAGACGAAACAAGTAAACTTGATGATGCACCTCCTTAATAGCCCCCTTGACAAGCTATGGTTCCTATACTACAAACAGAAAACCTAAAACTCCTACACCACTAGTCCTTACATGTACCCATCCCAGTCAGTGTAAAAAAAAAGAAGCCTTTTATTGGTCTGATATTGCCACCCTCCTAAAGCCTCCACCTTGCAAATTCTTCTCTCAAGTGCATTTCACTTAACTAGGGCTGTAAATTGATCAAGTGCATTTCACAGTTTCAAATCTAAAATATCTTTTACCCCTACCCGACGCACCACAATCAAACAACAAAGGCAAAACAATCCACCAAAATTCTAGGGAGTCTCCCCTTAGAGACATCAAGAAATTGTTCTTCCCATTCCGGAGAAAGAAGAAACCTATCACTTCTAGACCATGATTGAGAATCACGATTATCAAACCATATAAAATTCCACTTGCAAGGGGGGTGTCCATAAGGCCTTGGTCAAAAATGAATCCCGAAAAGTTCAACATAGCCGGTGACTGTCTTGAATTTGCCTAATCTTTCACTTGGATAACGAACCACATTAAAATCAGCTCGATACACCACAACACCTCCCACCAACTCATAAGGCCAACCAACTCACCCCAAAGACCTTTCCTCTCAACATCATCATTTGGACCATACACACCCGCAAACACCCATTCATGATTATCAATAACATTTCTAAACAAACACACTACTGAAAAATTCCCCGCTCAAGCCACAATCTTCTACACCACCCGCTCAAGCCCCTCTCGATCCCAAGTACAACCAATCCACATGCTGTGACAACCCCATCAACTCTTAATCACCTCCCTAGAAATATACTCCAATTTTGCCTCTTGTAAACAAACAACATCCACCTTCCAATCTCTAAGAAGACCTCTAATCCTCATCCTTTTATCCATGTTATTCAGCCCTCTCACATTTCAGGATACTATCTTAGGTTTCATAAGGGAGTAATGCTACACACTCTCCCACTCTCACACTCCCACTTTCTGATGTGGCTTTTAAAATTACTATTAGATCAAAATCCAATAATGATCCATCTCAAATCCAATGGTAATTTTAAAAGCTAGGTTAAGGAGCGTGAGCGTAGGAGTGTATGAGTGGGAATATGTGTAGCATTACTCTTCATAAGGCACAATTAGAACTTCTCCCCTTCCTTTCAACAGAATTTGGGCTAGGAAAGAACAATTATAGGGGAACCCCTGATTTGAACAAAGGAAAATAATACAACAAAACCACCAGGAAATATTATTGAGGTCATCATAATGTGGTATTTTTCAATTAGGAATAGTGGACAAGCAAATAGAGTTACTCCATTATGTTAAAAGAGGAAATGAATCTATCAATTATGAGGGTTCCAATCGCGGAAAGGCAAGAGGGTGTAGGTCTTTTTGGCGGGGTGTTGGGTTTGTTTTGTGGGTCTTGGGTTTTGCCTGTTTTGGGTTGCTTTGTGGATTTTGGGTCTTTTTTTGTTTTTCTTGCGTTTTCTTTTTCTTTTTCATTTTCTTGGTGTCCTTATGTATACTTCCGGTGTACTTAGGAGCGCCTAATGCTATTTTTATAAAGCTCTTTGATTATCTATAAAAAAAAAAATTAAAAAAAAAAAAGGAAATGAATCTATTAAGCATCGTGCATTAGTTTCCTTCATCAGATTTCTACATACTCTTATTCAACATTAGATTTCTTCTAAGCTAGCTAGAGTAGCTCAACTAGATAAATTTCTATGAAATAACACCACTTACTAGATTTCTTCTCAGATCAGATTGTTTTAAGTTGCTACTTCCCTAAGACAACTTTTTCAGCTCTAGAATGGTGATTACATCCTCTGCTACAAATCCTCCCTCCCAATAATTCTTTTAAGATTTCTACCCCTTTTAGTTTTGATCAGAATGGAACAGCATACTATTAACTTATATCACATATCTGATAGAATTGTCATCAAAAGATATAGTTCCTGAGATATAAAACACCAAACTCCATAACTATGATAACTACCAATATAGAAAATGAAAAGCCTCACCTGTATAAAACATCCATCTGTTCCTCCCTTGATAGTGCATTTAGATCTTTCTTAACCTCTTCATAAGCTACACCCATGTCATCTGTGGTTTCTTTTCTATTTCTGCTTCTTCCTTTGGTTGAAATTTCCTGTACAAACAGAGAAATTGGGTTGCATGTCATTCAAAATAATTAATAGCTTATATGTCCCATTTAAACTAGCAAGTAACAAAATTAACTACAGCAGCACAGAAGGAGATAACCCAAGTTCAAAAAGGCCTAAGAAAAAAACAGAACAAAAAAACAAGACCAAAGGATTAACTGACTTTCGCTATCAAATTATTTTTAATTGACGAGAGCATTGAACCTCACCTCTAGAGTTAATTCCCTATCACTCTCATCACTCCCATCTTCATCAATATCTTCAAGGCCAAAGTCTTCAACTGATAAAGATTTTGCTTTTTGCCTCTGCAATTTCAAAACCTCTTTCTCCTCTTCCAAAGGGCCCTCATCATCGCTTGATTGTTGCTTCATCAGAAACCAAGAAGTTAGAAATAACCTCAATTACGAATTTGCTTATGAGCATCTGAATGCACTAAAAAAATGGTTTGTGATCAAGATGGTTGCCATTAAGGCATTATTTAATTGTTACAGAAAATATATACCAAATATAGATGGAAAAAGAAGGGAGGGGGGAAGATAGGACAGATAGCATATAATATTCAAATCACCTCAAAATCACGATTATCAGCATGATAATATTGGTTCATTTTTCCCCAAATAAGCTTTTGCTCTTCTTCATCTTCTTCATCATCATCTTCATGCATATCATCCTCAACTCCGCCAAACTTTTCCCGTAAAAATTTCTGAGACCTAACAACTGCAGACAATATGCATAATTTAATTAAAAAAAAATATGTGACTCCAATCGCTGTAAGAAACAAAGGAAATATTAAGCAAGAGTTCTTGTCATGAAGTATATAGACTGAGTGATTTAGAAGCACAGCAAAATATATGGCAATAAAGTAAATGAAGTGATTGGTCAAACGTGAAATACTTTGCAAGGCTCAAAATCGATGGGTGTTCTTTGCTAATGGGTTATTGTTGCCGTTGGTGGTGTTGTAGTGATAAATATGAGAAAACTATGCTTATTAGAAATAAAGTATATGATTATGGAGTTAATAACCATTTGAAATGAAAATGGTTATCAAAAAAAAAAAATGAAAATGAAAAATGGTTTTTTTTTACTTATCAAAAAAAAAAAAAAAACCATTTGAAATGAAGAATTATGATTAATGTTGCTTACTTGAACCAAAGAGTACTGAAGTTGCAATATGATATATAAGGGAGTTGTTGATTATATGAAGGAATGAGAATTTTATTTATTTATTATTGAAATGAAGGAATGAGAATTATTTGATAGGACAACAAAACGAAAAAAATATAACAATATATCTCATGTGTTAACAATCATATTTTACAAACAAACAACAAACCTTAAATGTGACAAAATAATCCATGCATTACATAGGTCACATGCTAGTTCTTAAATTTTTTTTTTTTGTAAGTAATGATGATATATAAAAAGAGCGCAGAGGGGCGCAACCCACATATACGGGAAGTATAAACAGAGAGCACCTAGGAGGGAGAAAAATGAAAAAGAAACTCAGAGAAACTAATCACTAAAGGAGCTAGCCAAGCGGCTGTCCAAGAGTAAAGAGTAAAGAAGAAAAAATGAGTCAATTCCTCTATGGTCTTAGTGGAATTTTCAAAACATCTAGCATTTCTTTCATTCCAAATACACCACATAAGACATAGAGGGATCATCTTCCACACAACCGCGCTTCGAGATTGTCCTCCCGACCACCAGCTAGCAAACAAGTCCCTCACCCGGCAACGCATGACCCAATGCAACCCAAACCTCTGAAAAATCATGTGCCAAAGAGCACTTGTGAGCTCACAGTGGAGAAGAAGATGATCGACCGACTCTCCGTTCTTCTTGCACATACAACACCACTCCACTACCACTATGTTCCTCTTGCGCAGCGTATCATGAGTCAAAATTTTTCTTAGGGCCGCAGTCCACCCGAAAAAAGCCACCCGCTGAGGCGCGTTAGTACACCAGATGCTCTTCCAAGGAAACTCCTCTTGATTAGAAATGGAAATGCTAGTTCTTAAATATTACAAACTATTTTACAAAATTGACAGATATTTTGAATTTGTGTTCCATGCACATTTCCATAACTGGTTAGAGCATATTTTCCTCAAGCTATTTGCTGAAGATGCGCTAAGTGTGACAAATTGTCACCTTTCTTTCCAGCATTTCCAGTGAAATTCACGTATTAAAGGTATCAGCATATGTGGGTGTTAAGATGATTTATTGGTTTGATCTTTTAGTTTACATTTTCTCAAATAAAGTTATGCAATTGTTTTCAGCAGAAAATTATCCAAACAAGGAGCCAATCAAAATTATGAAATGCAACAAAATGCATTGAATCACAAGCCATTTTTCCTTACTTTTTGCAGCAAAGCCAGTTTCTTGGGTGTCAGCATTGAAATCGTCATCATCCTCATCATCCTCATCATCCTCATCATCCTCTTCATCCTCTTCATCATCCTCATCATCATTGACACCCTATAAGCAACATAGTGTTAATGGGTGGGGGAAAAATTACAGATACAAATGGAAAACACTTCCCTTGTTCAATGCTTATGCTCATCCAAACAAACTCTAAAACTAAAGCAGAGTTGTGAAGAACACATTTATATGTTTTCAACAAAAAAAAAAAAAAAAAAGGATGTTTAAAAGTACAGTTCCAACTCTTAGGAATCCGTCACTTCTTACAATTTTTTCCTAGATTCTTGTAATTTAAAAACAGTTTTGTGCATATCTTAAACAAAATACATCATTGGGATTTATAAATCCACACCAAGATTTTCATTCAACTAGGTGAATACACATAATATTTTCAGAGCAAACAATTGCAATTGCATATAAAAGGGCAAACAAAAACCTTGAGATCAAAGACAGGCGCATCATCTTCATCTGATTCCCCAACATCGCCATTCACATCTAGCGGAACAACATCCCTCTGCTTGTGAACTGCAAAAACAAAGCAACTCCAAACACTTTCTTCTCAACTTTCAATAGTACCAATGTGAAGTAAGTGGCTCAAATTCCACCTCAATGACTTTTGTAAAAAAGTTACCATCAATCCCATGAAAAAAACAAATTATGAAAAGCCTATTAATCTTTTTTTTTCCTAACCTAGAATAGGAGTAAGACAAGATAAGCTAATCATTCATTCCATGACATTGAAACTATTGCAACAAAGAAACAACCAATCAAAAACCACTAAGAGCAGTATCAAGCACCAGCTTAAATTTACTATCATGTATTTGTATAAGAAATTGTTATCAGTACAATCAAACAATAATTACACAAATAATTTAGAAAGAAAGAGTGAATGAGCTTACAAGCATCAATTTCGTCGTCCATGTCAAACGACGCATCGTCGTCATCACGGGCAGTTCTCTTAGGGAATCTGGTGTCTATCTTCTGCCTCTTCCCTCTCTTACCCATTGCCTTATAAACCTACAACGATTCAGATGAAACCTACACCGTAAATTTAAGGATCCAAATCAGGAAATAAAATAAAAACAATAAACCCACACCGACTATGGCCACCACTGCACCTCTCTGTTCAGTCTCTCACACGGTTTCTCTCTCTCGTTCTCAGCTCTGTCTCTGTCTCTCTCTCTCTCTCTCTGAATGCACTCTCAAAATCTCTCTCGCTTTAGTGTGGAACGAAACCAAGACGAAAGGGAGAAGAAGGGTTTATGTCAAGGGTTTAGACGGTTTGAGCCCACTGCGATCTCAGGCCCTACCTCTAAAAGCCCGACGGGCCAACGTATCCAGGCCGTAAATTAATAAAAAACTTCATTGTAATTTAATTTTAAAATTTAAACGCATTTTCATCATACCTTTTTATTTATATATAAAAAAAATATTTCACCTCTTAAAATAATAATAATAATAAGAGCAGAAACAAAACTAAGAGAAAAAGAGAAACGTAGAGGAAAGAGAGAGAGAGGTGGAGAGGGAAAGAGAGATGAGGTATTTAAAATATTCCCGAAATATTCTAGTATGTACGAAGGTATTTCTAGTATGTACGAAGGGAGTTCGGTGCTTTTAGCAGGCACTTGTAAATTGTAATAGCGAATGAGTACCAGATGGATACCTGAAATTCATTTCCCAGAGAATAAAAAGGTAAGGGAAAATCTTGTTCTTGGCATCTCATCAAGAAATTGGAACGGATATGAGGGAATCGATTGCGAACGCTTGCAACTTTGATTTTTAGGGTTCGGCATTTTAGGGGAAAAAGTAGAGCTTTCACTTCATTTTGAGTAGGGCTTTAATCGAGCCTAGCTAAGCCGGTATTAGATTTCCAGGATTTCCAACTCTATTTACCTATTTACCTATTAGATTTCCAACTCGGCTCATTTTAATAGGTAAATAAACGAGCTGAGCTGGAAAACCCTTGCAGGGCAATTTCGAGCCGAGTCGAGCTCGAGCAAGGGTTTTCCAACTCAACTCGAGCTTGGCTCGTTTATTTATCTATTAAAATGAGCTACCCGGCTTGATTACAGCCATATTGGTAAGTAAGGCATAACAAAAGAGTTTCAGAGGCAGAAAAATGGAGTTGTGCAGAACGAAATGCATGGAGTTGAAAGGACGACAAAGGTTATGACAGACCGACTAGATCATTAATTCACTAAGGGTAAAATAGACATTTTATCGTGCACAAGAAAAAGACCTACGCAAAGATAAAACAACATGCAATGAAACCGTTTGTGCCTCGCCAAACAAACCGGATCAGTAAGTAATCAAGTACAAAAGAGTCATTTTGAAGTCAAATAAAAACTCATTGGCTATTTTTATATAGCTTTAAAAGGATAGATTTTGGTTTTTTTCCCTATAAATTTTGCTCCCACACTCTCTCAATCTACGCAGCTGTTAGCTTTTGTGAAGTTCTGGTCTCTGGCTCCAGGTACGCCGTCGTTTCAACTTCCGATTATCTTGTACAACTTTATGGATTTCTTTTAGCCTTTGTTTGCTTCATCGGGCTCAAGTTGTATTTTAGGTTTTTACTTCTAGGGTTAATTTCATATCTATATAATTTTTGATCAGCTACTTTTCTTTACTATTTAGATTTTAATTTAGTTTTGTTTGGTTTCCGAAAAAATTTGACAGAATATGAGAGACTGAAGAAGACTATTTAGATTATATATATATATATATATATATATTGCTCTTCTCCAAGTTTATGCTCTGTTCGGGTTTGAGAGACTGGAGAAGACTTACGTTGTCAGAGCCAAACAGTTGAATTAAGATCAGTTTAGTTAAGGTTTTCCCTCTCTTACTCTAAATCAATAAACTCTTAGTCTCACTTTGGTTGCAAAGAAAATCATGAATGCTAGGGCATGCGTTTAATCAGAATGTTAAAGTAATTGATACAATGATATTACTTCAACCTAAAATATTTTATGTATCAACGTGGTTTAAGATAAGTATTTTTATAAATAATGCCCGAATTTGTACTTAATCATAAGAATTATGAATATGAAAATAAGAGTTAGTAAATCACTAAATTCATGAATTAGATAAATATTCTGAATATAAAACCAAATAGCCTTGTAACTCCAAATTTCACCTAATTGAATAAATAATTGTTCGAATTGTTCAAAAATAAGAGGCATCACTATCAAGTGAAGTTCAAAACTTACTGTATGTAGAGGTATCAATCTGCTCTGGAAGTTATTTTATATCCACCTCATCAGAACCTGCAATCATCCAACCATGAAAGAAAAATTAAAGCCAGCAACAAAACATTGAAAATTACATAAGATAATCTCATACATTATTGAGAGCAAGTCAGAAGCAGATGAAATGAATGTAATCGCAAGCCCTTTGGTGCCAAACCAACCAACCTTACTAACCTGTTAGGAGTAGTCAAAAATCTCAAGAATGATAATATAATAGTACCTAATTAATTAAAAATCAAAATTAATTGAAGATAATGAATATACCTGATAAAAAAATTAGAGATTTTCAGGCAATATAAAATTGGGTTGCAAATCGGGTAACCCGGTACCCCGATTCCAGTTTTGGTTTTTGGCACCCTGTTATAATTGGGTAACCAGGTATATATATATATATTGGCTTAAAAAGACAAATGGTGCACATAGGTCATTTAGCTGAAAGTGCAAAAAAAAGAAGTTAAAATAGTTGTATTTGTTCAAAAAAAAAATTTTGATGTGAAAAACAAAAATTAGGTTTTGTATATTTTATGTTCTGAGTTATCACTAAAGTATATTATGCTATGTTTGTCAATTGGTTAGTAATTCTCATTAATGAAATATGCAGAACGAAGGTAATTGTGGTTGTGATTATTTTATCTGGGTTGACGAAGAAACTATGCTCTCTGTGTCACAGTTCAATGCCCAAATAGCTTATCAGAATAAGGGTTTTGAGACTGAATTAGTGAAATTGACATTGCAGATTGATGCTGAAAAGCGCAAAAACACTAGCATGGAAAAAAATTTAAGGATGTCATTGGCCACTTGTTTGATCTTAATATTTTTGTTGTTGTCTTGTTTTGTTAGTGATAGGAAGAAACATCATTGCACTGTTAGTAAGGCAATGTTTTCGTGAGAGGGAGAAACCTATGTAGTTTAAAGACTTTTATTTAGTGGCATGTATTAAAGTGCGAAAATAATGTTGTCTATTAATTTTTGTTGAACTTCTTCTGTTGATGCAGATATTAATGTATGGACTTTTAGTCACCTTGCTATTAATTTGCAAAGCTATTTCTTGTTGATGGTGTTGGTGCAACGGCATGTTATGATTTGTGCATGATATGGCAATGATAAAATGCATCTATATATCCTCCATTCTTGAGCTTATTATTCAACTGGCAACCGGATAAGATGAAAAGAGAGAAAAAACATTTATTAACCATATCTCAATAACACAAGCAAACAAAAACACATCCAAAATGATCAATTGTTGCATTCACAAGGTAAATGTGTCTACCATTAACCATATATATTACACATCGAACATGACCATTAGTTGCTTTCACAGTCCCTTTATTTGGATATAATATTTTTGCCAATATGACTTCTTTTTTTTTCTTGTTAACCTCCATTACTGCAATTGCCTTCTCCACGGTTGGTACAATAGTTTTACCGCTCTTGCAGGCATAGATGTACATGCAGTAGTACGTCCCAATTGTGGTTGAGGAGGTTGAGAAGATCCAATTGGTTGAGTAGACCCTTTTGGTTGCGATGTCCCATGTTACTGCGTCTACAAGTGTGTGCTCACATTAACTAACCATCAAATTCAAAGGAAAATAAAATAAAAGAAACACTTATGCCTCGTTTGGTTCGCGGATTGTCTAGTCTATTGAAAAAGGATTAGCTACCAATGGAAATAGATTAGCTATTCATATTCCTTTGTTTGGTTGTAACACTAGAATAGACTACCTAATCATATTCCTTCGTTTGGTATAATGCAATATGTTGGTGACTGGAATCGTATTGTGATCTTATTTCCTAAAATACCCTTATAACACAAATTCAATTTATATTATTAAGGACCTTTTTTTTTTTTCTTCAAAACATAAACAACTATACTATAATTTTTTTTTTTTTTTTAATTATGTCATGTATGTGGGATTTTTTTTTTTTTTTTTTTGCAATTATGCTACAAAACTAAAATTATTTATATAAAAAAAATCACATAATCATCATATCACCATATTTTATAATTAAAACTACAAAAACCACATTACTATCTTGATATCATTTTGGTAAGAACTCAATTAAAATGGTATATCAATCGTTCTTACTTAAAAAATATATAGCACTAAACATCTTAATCATAAAAAAATGGCATAGCAATCGTTCTTAATTAAAAATGTAAACATGCATGCAAACTAAAAATATTCGATTTTCTACAACTCCTCAAGCGTCATTAATAATTCCATGCACCAATTATTCCTTATCATAATTTGGAACGTTGAAGAATAAATCCATTATCTCATGCTGACAAACAATCAATCTTGTTGCTTTGAGACGATCCTTATTGCTAAGACCAATTATTTTTGATAGCTCATGATTAACTTTTAATCTACTCTCTTGTTCTACCAAGCCTGTAACTGCCTTGCTAAGATTTTCTGATGCATTAATTAAATTCGTCGCAAGTTGGTTACCAATTTCAAGAAACGTTTTGGCGATGTTATCTTCGGTACTCTTATTAGGCTTTTTTCTTTTCTAACCTAAAAGTCCTCCTCCATTGCCATTGGTGGGCAACTATGTGCATGACACACACTACAAGAAATATGGTCTTTAGCAACCAAATTATTAGCGGCCACTCAAAAGTTGCCGCTAATGAGGGGTCATTAGCGGCTACTTTTGGAGGTTGCCGCTAATTGCCTCCAATTAGCGGCAACATTCAAGTGGCCGCTACTTTCGGACGCTAAATATGAAAATAATTGATATTCAGCAACAACTTTAATAGCGGCAACTATTGTTGCCGCTATTTACTACTCATCAACGGCAATATCCAAAAATCGCCGCTATTAGGCATACAATAGCAGCCATAATCGTTGCTGCTATTTAAACACCATTAGCGGAAACACCCAATCGCCACTATTAGGGGCCAATAGCGGCAACTATCAAAGTTGCCGCTAATTGACCAGCCGAATAGTGGAAAAAAAAACAAAAAAAGGCCTTATTAGCGGCAACACAAAGTTGCTGCTATTAAGTGCTAATGAAGGGTCAATAGAAACGAAAAAAAAAAAAGAAAAAAAGGCCCTTATTAGCGGCATCCAAAGTGGCCGCTATTAAGTGCCTAACAGCGGCCACTTTCAAACAAAAAAGGACTTAATAGCGGCAACTTAAAGTTGCCGCTAATTGACCTGACAGAAAAACAAATAAATAATAAACCTTAAAGTTGCCGCTATTAAGGGTTAATAGCGGCAACTTTCAGAGTTGCCGCTATTAAGGACCAATAGCGGCCACTTTGGGTTACCGCTATTCAATGAGAAAAAATAATTTAAAAAAATTAAAAAGTTTATTAGCGGCGATGCAGTAGTTTGCCGCTAATTAGCGTAAACAGCGGCGACTCTGGCCGTTGCCGCTGATGAGCGGTAAATAGCGGCGACTTTTTGTTGCCGCTATTGACCCCTGAAAAAAAAAATTAAAAAAATAAATAAATATTGGGGCGATGCTATTGACCCTATATATATAATGAAAAAAAAGTTATTTACCAAAAATTAACCTCCGATAATAGGTCATTATTTCTTTTATATTAATTATTGGTGATTTTTTTCTATTTTTCTATTCTTATTTTATTTAAAAAATAAATATTTACTTTTTTCTTTTAAATAAAACAAATTTTCCTATTAAATTAAAACGCTTAGAAAAATTAATTTTTTTATATTATTATTGAAGTTTTCTATTTCTTATTCTTATTTAAATGTTTGATTGATCGGGATATGATCAAAGATTCGATCAAATATCCGATCAATCCTAGTGAATTAGTTCAATTGATCGTGATAAGATCAGATGTTCAATCAAACATCTGATCGATCCTAGTGAATTAGTTCGATTAATCGTGATAGGATCAAATGTTCGATCAAACATCCAATCGATCTTATTGAATTAGTTTGATTGAACCTAATAGGATCAAACATCCGATCGATCGTAATAAATTAGTTCGATTGATCATGATAGATCAAACTTCTGATTGATCCTAATGAATTAGTTCGATTGATCATGATAGATCAAACTTCCGATCGATCCGAGTGAATTAGTTCGATTGATCGTGATATGATCAAATGATCGATCGAACATCCGATTGATCCTACTAAATTAATTCGATTGATCGTGATAGGATCAAATGTTATATCAAACATCCAATCGATCTTATTGAATTAGTTCGATTGAACGTGATATGATCAAACATTCAATCAATCCTAATAAATTAGTTCGATTGATCATGATAGATCAAACATCCGGTCGAACATCCGATCGATCTTAATGAATTAGTTCAATTGATGATGATAGATCAAACTTCTGATCGATCCTGGTGAATTAGTTCGTTTGCTCGATCCTGGTGAATTAGTTCGATTGATCGTGATATGATCAAATGATCGATCGAACATCCGATGGATCCTATTGAATTAATTCGATTGATCGTAATAGGATCAAATGATCCATCAAACATCTGATCGATCCTGCTAAATTAATTCTATTGATCGTGATAGGGTCAAATGATCAATCAAACATTCTATCGATCATAATGAATTAGTTCGATTGATCATGATAGGATCAAATGTTCGATTGAACATTTGATCGATCCTGGTGAATTAGTTCGATTGATCGTGATAAGATCAAATGATCGATTGAACATCCGATCGATCATAATGAATTAGTTCAATTGATCGTGATAGGATCAAATGTTCGATCGATCATAGTGAATTAGTTCGATTTATATATCATTATTGAAATTTTCTATTTTTTATTCTTATTTAAATGTGAAGATAAGAGCAAATGCGAATATATATATATATATATATATAAGAGTAGTATATATATATATATATATATATATATATATATATATATATAATTTCCTATATTTTTGTGTATATGAACATCCGATCGATCCTAGCGAATTAGTTTGATTGATCGTTATTTTTATTTTAATTATTGGTGTATTTTTTATTTTTATTTAAAAAATTTAAGCTATTAATAAATTATAAAAAAATATGTTGTGAATTATATTTTTCCTTAAAAATGACTTTTATACCCTTATAAATGTTATAGAATTTCAAATTTACCCAACATTTTAAATTAAAATTATTTTTAAAAAATTAAAGTAATTAGCGGCGACAAAAGTCGCCGCTGAGGTGACTGCGAAAACTAAGGCGCCAACCAGTGGCGCGGTTTCTAAAAATTTCGGACAAAAATTCCATACATCACGTCTTTTTTTCCGCCAACCCTCAAAACACCAAAATCCCTAACACCCCCTCTCACTCGATTACCTCCCTCATCACTCTCACTCTCAATCTCACTCTCACTCTTGATCTCTCTCCCTCAAAAACACCCCCCTCTCACTCCTGCTTCTCTACTGTCTTCAACGGCGTGAGTTTTCTTGATTTTTGATTGGGCGATTTTTAACACTGAACCTTTCTCCACCGACTTCAATTTATAATCAATCCCAGAATAAAAACCTCACGCTTCGGTATTCAACGGGCGCTGGCGAGAACCAACATACTTCTCATTTTTACGCAGCCTTAATTCCAGTTGTTAATCACCCATTATCTTCCAATCGGTACTATGCAGTAAAGACACCAGGGAGCCATAAAGGGTATGTCTTTTTATGTTTTATGTTTTTTTTAAAAAAATTATTTTCTCCGATATTCCACTAGTTTCTCTATTCATGGCTGCTTGATCACCTGACATCAGACACAAGTTTGAAGTTTTCATTTTGGGTCTTAAAAACAATTTTGTAATCAATCCCAGTCTCTCTAGGACTCTTCACCGACTCCAATCTCTATATAAGTGATCAACCTAGGTTTTCCCCACTCTCCACCGTCTCTTGATCTCAGGTTAGTTTCTTTAAGTGATTTTGATTACTGAGAAATATATATATTCGCTTTGAATATATTTTCAGAGATGGGTTTTATATATTAAATTTGTATTCACTTTGAATTGTATTCGCTTATGTGATTGTCTAAATTCACAGCACATATTCTTTAATCACGTGTTCTTACTCTGTTTTTCTAATGATTTTTATGTTCGAGGGTACTCTTGTTTAAATGTTCTTTCGTTTTCGTTTTCTCTGATAAGCTTGTGTTTACTTGTTTAGAATTGCATACAAGAATTCTGTCTCTGTCATCAGAGAAAATTTCTGCAAGAACGTTATTTTTTTTTTTTTTTTTGCTGTTTTGGTCATTCTATGGAGAAAATTAGCAGTGGGTTATCATATCATTTGATTCTGTGTGGTGTGTTCACTTGTGGGAGTTGTTGGCCGGCTTAGGGGAAAAGTGGTTGATCTATTATTCCTCAGTACTACAAGGCACAAGCATTTTCCTTTTTACACACTCTGTTTACTTAGCCACTCCGTCTGTCCTATGTGCTTTAATTGGGTTTGATTCGTTTCCATCTCTTGGTGTACTAGTTATTTTCATTCATAATTTTGGTGCTTGTTGACACTTTAGAGACCCAACCATGTGTTCAATGTAAATGTTGATGGTTAGCCATGCTAGTATCTGATAACGTTGATTCTAGTGCCATAAAATGCAAAGCAGGTGGCTTTGTGTATATTTTGTATATGGTAACAATTTTATGATACTAAAATCCTTTAGTGCAATGCAGCTCTCCAACATTCAATACCTATGTCGAAGCTATATTCTTGGTTCACTCTTGTTGTGTCACATATCTTGCACTGCATGTGTTATAACTTAAAGAACATATTTTATAGCTTTGGATGTCTTTGTGGAACCAGTCTACTGCAGAATTTTGTAAGAAACCTATAGGTGATGATGTCTCTTCTTTTTGTCGTGAATTTCCTTAATATTTCTGTTACTCATTTTGTATATGTGTTATCTGTTGAAGATTTCCTGAAAATTTCCTTGCTGAAAGCAATTTTGATTAAATTGTTTATAATTCTTGTAAAGAATGAGCTACTGGTCTGATAGTTGGCGGTTTTCAATGTGCCTGGATTCCATCTATACATATCTCTAATGAAAAAATTTGAATGAGCGAAAGCAATCCAAATTTCCATTAATAGTTTTTTTTTTTTATTATTTCTTTTTTGGGGGTGTCAATAGCCAGCCTAGTCTATCCGAATTGTCAAAAGTTTTTAGTGTTTGAGAAGAAGAAAGTCAAGAATAACTAATCTCTTATATATATACATCCAATAGATACATGAAAGTATATAATATGCACATCTATAAGAAATACTGTTTTCTTCTGCTGGTGGGGTCATAATTATCATTTCTTTTAGGAATAAATGGGCATAACAGTTTTAGGGCGAAGCTTTGCTACTTATATTTTATTTTTGGTTTTTCTTTTTTTAAAAATTGCCCACTTATTTGCAATTAACTAAATTAAGTATATGAACAATTTTTTTTGTCCAAACCGTTTAACATGCAATATTATGGTTATATGATTGATCCGCATTTGTTTTGTGTTGTTTGCAGATCTATCATAGCAACTAGAAATGGTGATAGGCCAAAGCCAAGGTCATGGCCGAGTTCGAGGCCAAGGTCGAGGCCTGTGTCATGTCGAGGACCGTGACAGGCCGACTCTAGTTGATGCAGTTGACGATATGGACATGCTATCAATGGTGCCCCCCGACTCGGCGAAGGCCCATCCTTCCGAAGAGCCTTCTGATCACATACACTCATCAGGAGTTGCACCCACCGCAGGCTGTAAGTGAATATACGGTCTTTTTCCTATTACTTTGTTGCTTACACTTTGCAAACTACTTTACTAGATACAACTAACTATGTTTCCATATTTTGATCAATAGCTAGCACATCCGTTAGACAGCCAAGGGGTAAAAACAAGAATTTGAGGTTCAATGCTATGATAAATAAGGATGGTCCGCTTACTTTGGAATTCAATGATAAGTATCGGGTACCTGTGGGTGAAAATGTGGCGTCGTGGTCGAGGATAATTTCTACGATTGTGTGGGATCATTGCGACCTCCATTATGATTGTTGGAGCAAGGTCCCGAATGTAATGGTGAAGAACTTGGAAGAACGTGTAAAGATATAAATCTGATTGTGTATTATGTCGCTACAAATAATGCGACAAACATTTGACCATTATTTTCGTAATTACTATGTCTCAGGGTAAGTTTGCTTTGGATATGGGGCTAAAGAAGCACAGGGATTGCTTAAAGTATCAATTACGTTTGGCCTATAGGACACATCGCTCCGATTTGCACTTAGATCACTACAAAATTCATTTTGAAAATGTGAACAGCAAGAATTTGGCAGCGGTGGCCAATGCTAAACTTGAGGTGAGGGCCAATGTTCCAGAAGGTATTTCTCTAGAACAATGGCCTCTTATATGTGATTCATTCGAAACTGTCTCGTGGAAGGTAAATGTGTCTTATTCAAATAAATAGTCAATTATTATTTCTAAGATTTGTATTCAGCTATAAAAAATGAAATGAATATGTTTGGTTGAATTTTTACAGGAAAAATCTGAGCGAAATAAGAAAGATAGAGCAGAGATGCAAACAAATCATACCGCTGGCACCTCGACATTCGTCAATGTTATTCACAAAAAGGTAAGAATATATAGTGTTAAGGTTTTACAGTAATGTTCTTCAATGTACCAACTAATTAGGTGTATTATGTGCAGGCAAAGATTACTCAGTCCATACCCAATCACATAGAAATCTACAAGGAAACACATGTTAGAAAAAAGGATGGAAAATTTGTGAGTGACTACGCTGAGAGTAAATATGTAAGTGAATGAAATGAGTACTCATGCTGAATATGTCTAATGAATTTGCATGACTTATTTAGTTGAGGTTTATATGGCTTGTGCAGGATGAAATGAAATCAATAGATTCCTCCAATTCCGACAACATCAACCAAGAAGACATTGTCTTGAAGGTGCTAGGTGGATGCCGCTCAGGACATGTTAGAGGACAGGGTTGTGGTGCCATACCTATCCGGTCAAATTCCTCATCAACACAACACTATGATGAATGCTTGGTTAAACAGCTAGAAACTGAAAAGAAGCTAGCTGAATCACTAGAGAAATGTGAAAAGTTGGAGGAAATACAAGCTACTATGCAGGAAGCACAAGCTGCTATGAAGGTTGAAATAAATGAATCAAAAGCATCCCAAGCTACTTTGCAGGCACAAGTGAATATGCTACTAAAACATTTCAGAGGGTAAGAGAATTTTGCCTATCACTTTTTTTTATTTAATTTATTTAATTTCACACACACATATCAAGCAATTGTTAGAAAGATCATTGATTATGATATGAATTCTATTATTCCTAGGCTTGGAGGGAACTCTCATGGATCTCAAGCTAGCGAAAGCAACGTCTAAGGGAGCTTTTGTTGTATTTTGTTTAAGACTTTGTTTTGATATTATAATGATTATAACAATTTTGGTTTGTATTAGAGGGTAAGAACTTCAAATAGTTTTCTGTTTAAGAACTTGGAGAGAGCTTTTGTTGTACTTTGTTAAGAAGTTGTCTTAATATTATAAAAATTATAACAAATTTGGTTTGTGTTAGAAGGTAACAATTTCAACTAGTTTTTTGTTTAAGAACTTTGAGTTAGTGAACCTCTCTTGACATGTTTATCAAGTTGAGTAAACATTGCAAGAGAGTAATATTGTTATATAACAATATTTCATTTTTAAGTGTATACAGGATGGCACGAGTGGAAGATGTGTAAGGAGTTGTGGCGCTAAAGGACTCAAATAACAATGGGTAAGTTAAATTCAATTTAATACTAGAATTGTTCATAACTTATGGTTTCAGGTTAGGAATATGTTAATTCATTTTCATTTGTTATCATTTTGTTACTAAAATAACAAAGCATTAAAGACGATACTTGATCAAATTAATTTTCTGTTTTGTGCTTGTTCAATTTTCTCTGGAACTGGTTGATCAACTAACACACCCCCAACCCCACCAACCCCCCCACCCCCCAGCCTCTCTTCTTCCTTTTTCTTTTGTTCCTTTTGTTAGGTGATATATTTTAGGGATCATTGTTTAGTGACCTAAGAGGACCCTTGAAGGCTGGTTGGCACACTGCTGCAATAATCCATGAACTAGAAGTGTGTGTTTTGCTAGACTTTTTTGTTTTGCTAGACTTTTTCAAGTTGTCCATATCGAATTTTTCATAGGTTCAAATTTAAAATCTATATGATTAACACAATCTAGAAAACTTGCTGACTTGATCGCTCAACTTTGAAGAATAAGCACTTAATTCAAACTGACCGGATTGTACAGGGCAGTGGAGTGTATCCAACCCTCTATTTTCATCACATCCTAATTATTGTGTGCCTGTATTCCTGCTTGTTATGTTATAACTTCCTATTTCTCACACCTTGCCAGCCATGTTCATGACACTTTCCCTTTAGTTTGTCTCTCACGTCATGTTTCAATCAGTGGTTAGCATCACTCACTGAGGAGGTAGGGTCCTTCGAATTGTCAATGAGATGGGTTCTTATCCCTCAACTTGTTATAAGTGCTAGGTGTATTCCTGTACTGCAGTAATGCAAATTATAGATCTAGGCCTAAGAGGTTGCTTGGGCCAGCGGCAGTAGACCAAACTCCTTCCTTTTTTATCTTTTGCCATATTTTTGTTACCTGCTGTAATAGGCATTAGCCTTCATCACTTAATCAAGTTGTATTGCAGTTGGTTCCAATCTCCACATCAACTGGTTTCTTTAGCTACTGTAGGTTAAGATATGGTATTGCTGTCCAACATATGTATGAGGTGTCTTTATGGAAAATTACTACGGTATGAAGAGAGGTCTAGGTTTGGTGTTTGACATTGGTATGAGGTGCCCAGTTAAGAAAAGATGAGTGTCATTGTTTCACAACGTGCATTCTGGATTGTGATATGCAGAAGATAGTCTTTAAGGATTTTCCCATTTGGAATTTAACTAATTTTGATGGTGAATGAGACTGCATGAATAAGGAAAAAATACAGTAAATATAGGTTGTTTTGCAATGGACTAATGCAGGCATGCTGGAATACAAACTTTTAAATGCCAAAAGAGATAGATTTAGCCAATCGAATGCATTTTTGTGAGGGAAAAAAAAAAAAGGATTACAACCATGTTTGGGTAACGTTACATTGCTAGTAAGAATGGACCTGCGGAAGTGCACCTATAAATCCTATTTTATGGATGGTATATTGTTAGAATTGATGTCTGAATATATTGTAGTTTGTATTTATGTTGGGTGTCATCTCCCCTCCCCCTTTTGTTTCCTCTCTAAGGGTGTTTTCTAATTAATGCAGAGTGAAATACACATACAAAATGAGGATAGCTACCGTTTTGAACAGGTATTATATTCTGCACATTTTATTCTTCTTTCTTGACATTTTGTTGATGGTCTTACATAGATTTTTTTTTTTTGTCACAAAGTCTTTTAGGGGAGCCTTCGTTGTGGGTTGAATATTTGTTTAGTTGAATAAAGTTTCTTGTGGAGTGCTTATATCTGTTTAGTTTTTTTGGCAAGATTAAGTGAAGACTTATTATTATCTCAAATCTTCTGGTCCCCACTCCAAACCAACAAATCAAATTTTATTTTTGTACTTATGAAAACAAATTCTATCTTTTGGGTAAATATTTTAGAACTATGTGATAAATTTCTAGTGATTTGGCTTAGATTTTGAATAGGTCATCTAAATGATTTGCTAAGATTTGACCAAATCTAAAACAATTGAAGGGTAGTTTACAAAATTGACAACTTGAGACAGATTTGGCATGCAGAAGAAAATTGTCATTCAATGTGAGTTTATGTAAAAGCATAAACTGATATGTGCACACAGAAATCCGAGAATTTGCAAAAACGAAAGGGAAAAAAATCAATTGCATAAAGAAAATTGGTTTATGCTGATTTGAACTAGTGTTTTAATAACACTTGCCAATGATTTACCTAGGTACTCTTCGTGTGATTGGCCCTACTTTAGAAGAAAGTCAGCACATAAAGTTCTCTCAATTTTGGCCTGATACTTGAATTATGTCATCAAGTTGACTAAGAAATCTCATCCATGTCACCATCAAAAATTGATTGGCTTGGATGTCATCATAGACCCTTTCTATAGCTTGATCAAATATTCCAACAATTAACTTTAAGATGAATTCTTTTGAATGATGTATGACATTCAGCACATATTCTACTAGGAAAATTATATGCTATAACTAATGAGATTATGCCAATTATCCAATTTTACAAACTAGTAATTTATGATTTATTAGAATTTGATTAGAAACTTTTTTGTTTTTTTAGCTATTATATAAATTTTCATTGACAAATTGAACGAATTTCAAGTTAAAGGAGCATTGGACCCCTCGACACCCCCCCCTTCTCTCACTCGACCACCTTTTCTGGTTGTTGCAAGCCACATGTATAAGTGGGAGAGTTTTTGCTGGGTTTGACTCACATCATGCTGTTAACTAACTCGTTTCACATGAGTTACGGTTGGCTTTGGTTTTCGGCTTGCCAAGAAATGAATCCATCGAAGTTCTTAACGTTTTATAATTGTTTTTTAAACTGATATAACTCGGATCATAAACTATTTGTTTAAATTAGCCATAAATGAATATTCTGTTGGTTGTTGCTCATCAACATGATTCCATTGTCTTTTTCTCAATTAATGTTTAGCAGAAGCTGAAAGGCACTCAAGGTATTATCCAGATTGAAAATCCTAATTTGGTAAAGCCATAGTCCTTGAAAGCCAGAGATATCGATGTAAGCTCCACCAAATTTTCTCATGCATTCTTCATTTATTAACTTATGCCAAAAAAAGAAGTAATGTTTTTTCTTCCTGTGCA
>NC_081541.1:16133606-16142156 GCF_901000735.1 Corylus avellana
TGTCAATGAGATGGGTTCTTATCCCTCAACTTGTTATAAGTGCTAGGTGTATTCCTGTACTGCAGTAATGCAAATTATAGATCTAGGCCTAAGAGGTTGCTTGGGCCAGCGGCAGTAGACCAAACTCCTTCCTTTTTTATCTTTTGCCATATTTTTGTTACCTGCTGTAATAGGCATTAGCCTTCATCACTTAATCAAGTTGTATTGCAGTTGGTTCCAATCTCCACATCAACTGGTTTCTTTAGCTACTGTAGGTTAAGATATGGTATTGCTGTCCAACATATGTATGAGGTGTCTTTATGGAAAATTACTACGGTATGAAGAGAGGTCTAGGTTTGGTGTTTGACATTGGTATGAGGTGCCCAGTTAAGAAAAGATGAGTGTCATTGTTTCACAACGTGCATTCTGGATTGTGATATGCAGAAGATAGTCTTTAAGGATTTTCCCATTTGGAATTTAACTAATTTTGATGGTGAATGAGACTGCATGAATAAGGAAAAAATACAGTAAATATAGGTTGTTTTGCAATGGACTAATGCAGGCATACTGGAATACAAACTTTTAAATGCCAAAAGAGATAGATTTAGCCAATCGAATGCATTTTTGTGAGGGAAAAAAAAAAGGATTACAACCATGTTTGGGTAACGTTACATTGCTAGTAAGAATGGACCTGCGGAAGTGCACCAATAAATCCTATTTTATGGATGGTATATTGTTAGAATTGATGTCTGAATATATTGTAGTTTGTATTTATGTTGGGTGTCATCTCCCCTCCCCCTTTTGTTTCCTCTCTAAGGGTGTTTTCTAATTAATGCAGAGTGAAATACACATACAAAATGAGGATAGCTACCGTTTTGAACAGGTATTATATTCTGCACATTTTATTCTTCTTTCTTGACATTTTGTTGATGGTCTTACATAGATTTTTTTTTTTTGTCACAAAGTCTTTTAGGGGAGCCTTCGTTGTGGGTTGAATATTTGTTTAGTTGAATAAAGTTTCTTGTGGAGTGCTTATATCTGTTTAGTTTTTTTGGCAAGATTAAGTGAAGACTTATTATTATCTCAAATCTTCTGGTCCCCACTCCAAACCAACAAATCAAATTTTATTTTTGTACTTATGAAAACAAATTCTATCTTTTGGGTAAATATTTTAGAACTATGTGATAAATTTCTAGTGATTTGGCTTAGATTTTGAATAGGTCATCTAAATGATTTGCTAAGATTTGACCAAATCTAAAACAATTGAAGGGTAGTTTACAAAATTGACAACTTGAGACAGATTTGGCATGCAGAAGAAAATTGTCATTCAATTGTGAGTTTATGTAAAAGCATAAACTGATATGTGCACACAGAAATCCGAGAATTTGCAAAAACGAAAGGGAAAAAAATCAATTGCATAAAGAAAATTGGTTTATGCTGATTTGAACTAGTGTTTTAATAACACTTGCCAATGATTTACCTAGGTACTCTTCGTGTGATTGGCCCTACTTTAGAAGAAAGTCAGCACATAAAGTTCTCTCAATTTTGGCCTGATACTTGAATTATGTCATCAAGTTGACTAAGAAATCTCATCCATGTCACCATCAAAAATTGATTGGCTTGGATGTCATCATAGACCCTTTCTATAGCTTGATCAAATATTCCAACAATTAACTTTAAGATGAATTCTTTTGAATGATGTATGACATTCAGCACATATTCTACTAGGAAAATTATATGCTATAACTGATGAGATTATGCCAATTATCCAATTTTACGAACCAGTAATTTATGATTTATTAGAATTTGATTAGAAACTTTTTTGTTTTTTAGCTATTATATAAATTTTCATTGACAAATTGAACGAATTTCAAGTTAAAGGAGCATTGGACCCCTCGACACCCCCCCCCCCCTTCTCTCACTCGACCACCTTTTCTGGTTATTGCAAGCCACATGTATAAAGTGGGAGAGTTTTTGCTGGGTTTGACTCACATCATGCTGTTAACTAACTCGTTTCACATGAGTTACGGTTGGCTTTGGTTTTCGGCTTGCCAAGAAATGAATCCATCGAAGTTCTTAATGTTTTATAATTGTTTTTTAAACTGATATAACTTGGATCATAAACTATTTGTTTAAATTAGCTATAAATGAATATTCTGTTGGTTGTTGCTCATCAACATGATTCCATTGTCTTTTTCTCAATTAATGTTTAGCAGAAGCTGAAAGGCACTCAAGGTATTATCCAGATTGAAAATCCTAATTTGGTAAAGCCATAGTCCTTGAAAGCCAGAGATATCGATGTAAGCTCCACCAAATTTTCTCATGCATTCTTCATTTATTAACTTATGCCAAAAAAAGAAGTAATGTTTTTTCTTCCTGTGCAGTTGGGGAAAACAACTGAACTTTCAAGGCGTGAAAGGTTTGTTAATGGTCACTTTTGTTCTTCAAGAGGACAATTTATGTTCTACTTCGAAGTGGGAGTCCATATTTTATATTTTATATTTTAAGTATATCTTTGTGGTTTTCTTTGATTCTTTTTCACTCCTATGACACAAATCTTCTGTGAAGATAAAACTTGTGTGTGTAATGTAGGTGATGGATATTATTTTCAAAGATACAGATAAAACTTAGCTTGTAAAATTATTTTTTTTCATCAAATTACAAACTGATAAGATTGTATTGTAGTTACAAATACTTTTATTACCTCCTCCTTTCATGCTTCTATGTTGCTTAAAATTGACTGAATCTTGATTGCTGATTGACTAAGATTAAATAGAAAGTTGCGCTCTTCTACTCCATGAGGAGGTATATAGTTGTTTGAATAGGACCCTTTTTAAGTAATGTATTTTTCTTGTATTCTTGCTTTTGAATAATGTTATTCTGGAGTTTTTTCTTTACTGATTCAAGTGTGTAGTGTTTGCATATATATATGTTTTTTTTTTTTTTTTTTTTTCAATAGCGGCGACCTAAAGTTGCCGCTATTGACCTTTTCCAATTTTTTTTTTTTTTAATTTTCTTATTACAAATAGCGGCAACCCGTAGTTGCCACTAATGATAGAGCAATAGCGGCAACTCCAAGTTGCCGCTATTGACTTTTTTTTTTTTTTTTTTTTAATTTTCTTATATCATTAGTGGCGACGTTATGTCGCCGCTAATGACATACAAATAGCGGCAACTTAAGGGTTGCCGCTAATGATATACAATAGCGGCAACCTTAGAACCATTTTGAACCTTATTTTCCAGCAAAAAAAAATGTATTAGCGGCCACTCTAAGTGGCCGCTAATGACATATAAATAGCGGCAAGATAGAAAGTGGCCGGTATTTAGCTTCACCGTCCACTGACTACCAACCACCAAATAGTGGCCACAAGTCGCCGGTATTTGTGAATAGCGGCAACTTTTTCTTCATTAGCGGCAACTTGGAGTCGCCGCTAATGACCATAATTTTTGTAGTGACGTCTTCAATAAACTCTTCAAACCCATCTTTCTCATTCTGGCCAATATTGTTTTCATCACATTTTTCATTTTGTAAATCTTCACAAATGTCAATTGGTGTTTGAGCATCTCTGCCAGTAGCATTGTCTTTTGCATAAACAATGCAAAGATCTTCATATAAGGGAAAAAGATTTATTTTTAAAAGCAGCTACCCCTTTATGACTCTACAAAGCCATTAAATATGATAATGTCCAATTAATATATTATGCACATAATAAGATTATAAATATATCAATTGCAACATGATACAAATTTACCTACACATACGCTTGCCACACAGCATCTTCAGCAACCACACATTTTCTAACATTGTCCCATCCAAATCCACTTGCATCAGGGCCACACAACATTGCATGAATTACTTGAAATTTCGTTTTCAAAGTTTTTAGTCTTAATTCTATAAGTGGTTTTGCTTTGATTCCAGCATTTGGTAATGTCTTTGAGAGCTTTATCTCCAAGATTCTAAGATAACCTGGTTAAAGCCTAGTCTCTTGTCTATCATTTCTTTCATTGTACTACTCAACCAAAGCCTGAACAGGTTTGATATCTTCTTCAAGAGCCCATTTTCTTCTAACAGAATCTTGAGAATCCAATGTGGATGAATTCATATCTAAAAAAAAATGAAGAACAATGATACATAAAGTAATAAAACTATAATTATCAAGGAAAATATGCATACCAATATGGCTAACATCAACAATAGAGACCAATTACCAACATGTAAAGAAAGGTTTCAATATATTAAGAAAAAAATTGACCCATAACATAGTACATCTTAACATGGTCAATTGCCATCTACACATAGCATATTTAAATACGTTACATATCAATTGCTACGCCTAATTCCCCTCCACGCATTAAACATTTCATTTGCCATAGTTGTTCTCAATGCACTCCATTCATCTGAAGCCTCGATATATGTTATTGGATCATTAGTATTTCCAATATGTGATTGCTCTTGTTGGTCCAATTCTTCCTCTAACGGATCCACAAGCATCACCATTCGTATGTAGTTATACAGAAGACAACATGCTGTAATAATCTGATTACGTATCTTAATTGGATAAAATGATGGACTCCTTAAAATTACCCAACATAATTTAAGCAACCCAAAACATCTCTCAATGGTATTCCTAGCCGACGAATGTTTCATGTTAAAGAATTCTTCTGATGTAGTTGGTTGATGTCCAACTCTCAAATCATTTGCAAGAAAACCCTTGCAATTTGTGTAGCCAGCATCAACAAGATAGTATAAACCTATATATGTTTTTTTTTTTTTTTTTAAATGGCTTTAGTACAATGAAGGATTATTAAAATAATGAAATTGGCAAATGTATTTTTCTTATTGTGAGGTACTATCAATCCGTTTCTCCTATTTATAGCATCTAGAAGCACTCTACTGTCTGTAGCGACGCATTCCCAACCAGCTAAAATGTAGATAAAATGCATGTCTTGTGAGCATACGCTTAGTACATTTGTGGTGATCTCTCCATTTCTGTTGTGGTATCTAGGTTTATCATCTGAAGATACCCTTACCCTAATATGTGTTCCATCTAATGCACCTAAACAATTCTTTATATATATAAAAAAATGTATATATATAAGTATGTAATATCATAGTTGGATGACATAAACTTAGCAAAAAGCGCATTATAATATACCTTAAACCATTTCCATCTCTCATCTGTAGAGTTTTCGGGAACTTGCTCCGATTTCTTAAGAAACTCTACCTGTAATCATATAACCGCATGTAATACGCTTATGAAATGCCTACTAATTGTCTCTCCTGAGAGCCTAAATTGACGTTTTATAATTCTATTTTTTATGTGATGAGCTAAGATGTATAAAAACATTGCAACTTGTTCATCTACTAGCATGTGTTTTGTGGCTTTTAATCTACCTCTTGCTTCAAGTGTATTACATAAATTTTTGAATGTATTTCTATCAATTCTAAAATGGTTATGGCAAGTTTCATCATCCTCATATATTAAACGGTAAAGATCTCATTGCCTTGAATAAATATCAATAAAGTATGTAGCTCTCAATGATTTCTGTCGAATATGGTCTTCTACCAAAACACATAACAAATCAAAGAAAGCAACAACAGCCGAGAACATATCTATCCAAAACATTAACACCAAATTCTTTCTCTTCTTTATCTTGTTCCTTGTAGCTAAATTTAATCGTGCCATAACTGTAAACAAACAACACATGTCAAATTTAAAGATAGGGTCATCACGTTCAAAAATAAGGGCCAACTTAGTGTCTCATATTCTTTTAAGAATATGTTAGGATTATCTGTCGAAATGCAAAAACCACATGATTACAAGCAAGTATGATCTCATCACTATAAACAGACATGAGATAACAAACTATCCAAAGATAATAAAATCATTTAGGCCCAGTGAGTCAATCAAGATTATGTAAAAGTCCGAGTAAGCATTCTTCAAAGAATCAAAAAGTTATTTTCCTAACCAGTAAAATAAGACACACAAAAAAAAAAAAAGAAAAAAAAAAGAAACAGAACAGATACAAAAGCACCAGGAAATTATCAAAATGCTTGCAAGCCATTGAACTCAAAAGTATTCATTCAATATATAGAGGGAAAAAATAAACTACATCAATTGGAATATGAATGGTACGACAAGCCTATGTAACTAAATAATATGAAAAAAAAAAAAAAATATCAAGACAATGGCACTAAAAGGTTTGCAACAACACAAAAAGATAAAATAAAGAACTACTAGTTGATTCATCTATGTAGTTGCTCCTATTTTCTCCAATCTTGTTATGACCCTTTCTACATCATGCAATTTGATTAACAGCAATGTTAGGACCAATCTGTAGGGCTTGGGGTAAAAGATACAAGCATGAAAAGCATCGAGGCCCCTGTTTTAAAGGCACAGTTGATTTACCAGACTCATAACTATATTAACCACCAAATAGAGTTTAATACCTGACTTGAGTTTGGCAATACTCAACATAGCTTCTTATTAACCAACGAAATTCTAATATAGAAAAAAAAAAAAAAAAAAAGGGTAGAAGACAAAAATAAAACTACAGACCACAAACTGCGGTTAAAATGGCCATTTCCCCTCCACGTTGTGGTTGAGAAGCCAGTTGGACAAACCATAGTGACAGTAAAATCTGATTCTATATTAGTTTTACCTTCTAAGGATTGGTTACAAGAAGGTACCAGTAGGCTCAGTATTATCTCAGGAATTTTCAGGCAACCATAAAACAAAACAAATAAGGGGTAAAATCTCAAAATCTGTAGTTTTTCCACCCAATCTTTCACAGCATCTGATGAAATATGAACTAGATTTTCTCAACCAAACAGGAGCAATTCAAAAACTCCAAACCACAATCATTTATAATTACAAAAAGACAAAAGAAAACCACACGCACGCACAAATTGTTGTGATAGCAACCTAAAGATTAACACACCAATAATCTACAAGGGAATCACCAAGCTGACAACTATAACACTAAAAACCTCAAAACAGGTATTTATAACCTGTGTTCAAACTGAAGGAGAAGTTACCAGTTAGAGTTCTCAATGAACAAGATATCAAGAATAGGAAATAACAATAGTTGAGCGTACATATATGTATATATACATAATACATCAATAATCAAACTCAATTGAGAATTCTAATGTCAATCAATCCCAAGTGTGCCATCTCTTATATATGTTACAGAGAAGAGAGATGAAAAAAAAAAAAAAAGAAACTGTGCAAAAATCAAAAAACAGAGAGACGAAGAAATTGCCATTGTACAGAAAATCAAAAGAAATTAAAAAATTGAATTAAAAATAAAACTGAGAAACGTTATAGAGAAAGAGAGATGGAGAAACATAATTAAAAAAAAAAAAAAAAAAACTAAACAGAATCAAAGAGAAACGATACAGAGAATCAAAAAATAAAAAATAAAAAGAAGAAGAAAAAAAATTGAGAAACGGTACAGAGAAAAAAAAATCCAAGAAACAGAGAGAGAGAGAGAGAACGAAATAACCAAGAAACAAAGAAGAGAGATTGAATAGAAAAAAAAGGGAGAGAGATACCTTGCGTAGAGAAGAGAGAACGTTGCTCGCTTTGAGAGACAAAGATCGTTTTGCAGAGAGTCTCTTTGAGAGATGTGGGTGCTAGAAGAATGGGGTTTTTGTTGGCAATTGATACGATAATTTTAATCCCACAAGAAAGGATTAGCTAATTTTTTAGTGGCTTAACTAACACTGTGTATATGGAATTAGTAATCCCATGGAAATAGATTATTCTCAAGAATAGAGTGTTACCAAACAAAGGACTAACTATGCTTAGTGTTAGCTAGTCCAATCTAAGGGTCTAATCTGCGAATCAAACGGGTTGAGGAGGTTGAGAAGATCCAATTGGTTGAGCAGACCCTTCTGGTTATGATGTCCCATATTCCTGTGTCGACAAGTGTGTGCTCACATTAACTAACCATCAAATTTAAAGGAAAAGAAAATAAAAGAAACACTTAGGCCCCGTTTGGTTTGCGGAATAGACTCTTGGATTGGACTAGCTAACACTAGGTATAGTTAGTTCTTTGTTTGGTAACACTCTATTCCTAGGAATAGTCTATTCCCATGGGACTACTAATCTCACATACACAGGGTTAGCTAAGCCACTAAAAAATGAGTGGCTTAGCTAATCTTTTCATATGAGATTAAATTAATTATGTAAATTGTCACAAAAAACCTCACTTGTAGGATTAAATTTTGTTATCTCTCTTTGATTCTTCTATATATATTTCGTTCTCTCTCTCTCTCTCTATATATATATATATATATATATATATATATATATATCCGTTTCTCTTTTTTCCGTCTCTATATTTCATTCTCTCTCTTTTTTATCCCTCTTTCTATTTTCTTTCTGATTCTTCTGGTAAAGTTTTTCTACAAGTGCAAATGATTTTTTTTTTCTTTATGCTCTCCCTTCTCTATACCGTTTCTCTGGTTTTTATTTTATTTTATTTTTTTATTTTTATTCTTTGTACCGTTTCTCACTGATTTTCTTCTCTCTGTTTCTTTTTTTTTTTTTTTTTTTTTATAAT
>NC_081541.1:16142250-16183360 GCF_901000735.1 Corylus avellana
GAATCTGCAAGGTTTTTATAAAATACAAATATATAATCTGTTTTTTTATTTCTTTTGATTCTCTGTACATTCTCCAACTATAGTTTTTTTGATTTCAAGATTGAGTTTAATTCTGTTTTTTCTAACTACATTTTTTTTTATATAAATAATTTTGTAGCATAATTGCAAAAAACAAAAAAAAGAAAAAAAAGAAAAAAAAAGAAAAAGCCACATACCTGACATAATTAAAAACAAAAAAGTAAAATAAATTATAGTAAAGTTGTTTATGAAAATCCATTATAATATTAATTGTATTTGCATTATAAGGGTATTTTAGGAAATTTGATCACAATATGATTCCATTAACTGACATATTGCATTGTACCAAACGAAGGAATATGATTAGCTAGTCTATTCCAGCGTTACAACCAAACAGAGGAATATGAATAGCTAATCTATTCCACACTCTTTTATTCTCAATAGTAGCTAATCATTTTCTGATGGACTAAACATTCCGCGAACCAAATGAGGCCTTAGTGTATGAAATACTCATAATAACACTAGCATTGCTCTGAGACTGTGTGGGCTGTGTATGAGGAGGTCCATACAACCGTATTATGTTGACAGTACCCTGAAACTATGTAACATTATAATATTAACTTTTCATTCAAAATTAAAATGCACATTAAATTAAATGGACCACAATGAAATAATATTATAAATAGCTTGCTCACACTAGCATTGCTCTGAGAATGTGGTGTTTGATATTGAGAAGGCTCATACAATCTGACTGTGAGGACTGAACCCCGAAATTGACCTCTACCTCCACCCCTAATTCTTGGTCCACCTCTATGCAGTCCAGTAGGCCCTCCTCTATTCCTTGGTCCATCTCTTTGCAGTCCAATAGACCCTTTTGGGGTAGGTTAACCCCTATCCCTACCCTTATTACTCTTTCTACCTCTAGAAGATGCATCAATAGCTTGCGAAATCTGCAAAGATGATGTAAACTTGGTAAATCAAATGTAATGAACTTCTTGCAATGAGTAATGACATTTAAACAGTTTGGAACTTATTGTTTTAATATCAGTGTTGGCTGGGGAGTTGAGGTCTGACCATGTAAACTTGGACCACTACCATCTTGTACCTAGGATAACAAACTTGTCAAACATTAACATATAATTAAAAGAACAAAAAAAAAGAAAAAAAAAATGACAAAGCTTTTGCTCACCTCATGTTGTCTTGCATTATTGCTTTCTCCCCTGTAATTCATTGCCTCTCTTCAGTTCTGTGACATGTTCTGCTATTGTGTCCAATCCCTCCGCATTTGTCGCATCTCATCCTAACTCCACCCTTCCTCATACGGTATTGATTAACAGGTTCTTCTGGACCCATTGTCCTTGCTTTTCTAGGCTTCCCTGGTTGTATTCTACATAGAGGGTCCACATGGTTGTAGTTTGTCTTCACTCATTGGTCATTTCCACGCATTAGATAAACAATTTCATCATAGGCTTTTTGATACATCTCAACAATATACCAATTATCTATATAATCTTCGGGGTTTGCATTAAAAAACCAAATTGTAGGCATTGCATGTGCACATGGGATTCCTGTCAAGTCCCACCGTCTACAGCCACAAGTTCTCATCAACAAATTTACAACATACTGCTCGTTATTGTGTGTCACTTTATATAACCCAACTCCAGCATATGTGTCTTAGCAATGCCCAACAACCTGTCCAATTTCATCCAATTTAGCAACAACCCTTGGACAAAACCTACTAGGCATGGTGTGGATGCCATCCCTCTTTGTTTGATATCTCTTCGTCAACTTCTTCCTTATCATTTCTAGCATGGATAGGATCGGCAAGTCATGCACATTAAGGATGTAAGCATTGAAGCACTGGCACAGGTTGCTCACAAGAATGTATTGAACCAAGCCCTGAACCATGAGCTTGGGTCAATCTCTGACAAATAGTTGTATGCATCCTCGCTTATATGCTTCAATCCATCCATTTCCTCATGGAATTCAGCTTTAGTGTATGCTGCAGCCGCATCCTATAACTTGTTCTTCAATACAAGACCACGATGACCTATGTCTCTGTTATTCACATACAAATGCCTCACACAAAACCGGTGGTCCCCCTCGGGAAGCACCACATCAAACACTGGTTGCAGCCGTTACACTTAGTTAGAATAATAAACAACACTTGGTTACCTTTTGATGAAACAACGAAGAACAAAAACAAAGAAACATAATGGAACTTAAAATATAGTTACCTTTTGACGATTAGAAATGTCCATCCTTGTGTTGGGGGTGGCAAGATCTGATAGCAAAGTCTCAAGAAACGATATTTAACTGTCTTATCCATACTTTTTTACTATACCCTCAATCTCAAAAAATCACAACTTGTCCACGTCATCATGCACATCTACCTCACCCCCTACATATATGCACGTAAACCTCTTATTAATCTTACTATCGTAATGCACCTCAAAGACAAGCTCTTGTATAGTCATCCTAAACAAGAAAAGAATTAAAGAAAATTAACAACTCAATAAAATATTAAACAAATCATGCTTAAGTAAATGTCAACTAAATATTAAGTACAATTTAACTTTAACTAATTAATTAAAGTTAGGGGAAAATTCACTTTACCCCTCTAAAGTTTCAGGGGTTTTTCAATTCGAACCCCAATGTTTAAAAATTGGCAATGTACCCCCCTAATGTTTCAAAAATTTTCAATTCAGACCCCCGGTTACTCATTTTCGTCTAATTGGACAAAAATCATCCCATATGCATCTCACGTGAAATTTTGATGCCCTCTATTCCAATTTTGCCCTCATTAAAACCTATGAAATTATATAATTACCCTCAATTTCATAGGTTTTAATGAGGATAATAATGTAATTTCATAGGTTTTAATGAGGGCAAAATTGGAATAGAAGGAATCAAAATCCCACGTGAGACGCACATGAGATGATTTTCATCAAATTAGACGAAAATTAGTAATGAAGGGTCTAAATTGAAAATTTTTGAAACATTAGGGGGGTATATTGCCAATTTTTAAACATTGGAGTTCGAATTGAAAAACTCCTGAAACTTTTGGGGGGTAAAGTGAATTTAACCCTTAAAGTTAAATTGTACAAGACATGCAATCTAAAGTAGGGGCACATTCAGGGACCACATGTAGACAATATATGGTCATTAATTATGTACACAATATTATATGGGCACATGCAACTTTATATGATCATATGACTATTTTTTATGACATTATTTTATAGGGACCACAAAATTGAATTTGATGGCTCAATTCTAGAATACACTCAAGCCATAGGTATTCCCATTTGGTTAGTGTTTTGGTAACAATTAAGTCCATTTGTTTTACTGTTTATCACAGAAAAAAGGGGGACAACAGAAAAAGGGAAAATAGACAAGCAAAAAAACAAGATATAGGCACCACAAAACCAAATTTGATGGCTCAATTCTAGAATACACCCAAGCCGTAGGTATTCCCATTTGGTCAGTGTTTTGGTAGCAATTAAGTCCATTTATTTTACTGTTTACCACAAAAAAAGGGCAAACATACAAGAAAAAAACAAGCAGACAATTAACTCATCTGACAATAAGCAGACAATAAACTCATCAACCAATAATGTAGTGATCGATAAATTATTTAACAAAAATAATTTAGATTTGTGTGGTCAAATAATATAAGATGCCCATTTTTTTTTTTTTTTTTATATATATTATGGGTCATAGTGAAAAGCCCATTTAATGAGAGAACTAAACTACCTATTTTGAGCCCAAGCATTAATGTCAAGTTTTGGCCCATTCTCCCTCAAATTCATTTAAGCTAGAGGGGCATTTCTGTAATTTATGCATCACACCCTTATCCACTCCCTTAGCTCACATGAACTACACATTGAGCTTACTTTCTTCCACATTTTTAACTTCTCCTCACTTGAGAAGAACCAACCCATCCGAAAGTCTCCCCCATTTCCTCTCTTCTCTCATTTCTTCCTCCCTCGCGTGTAGGACTGGCAATTTTGACACGACCCGACAAGAAATTAGCGGGTTTGGGTTTACGTTAAACTGGTTTGGGTCATAAACGGGTCGACCCGTTTATAATCTATTTTTGAGTGCCTAACGGGTCGTGTCACGGGTCGACCCACCAGACCCGCTTGTGGTTTTTTTTAAAAAAAATTTTATTATTATTATTATTATTATTAACCTAAAAGAATTAAAGAAAAAGACTAAAAGTAAAAAAAGCAGAGCACTGTCAGCACACTCGTTCGGCGCAAGCAGCAAGTTCCTGAAACGGTGAAACCCATTCCTCCCTCTCGGCCTCACTCCTCTCCTCACCGGACCTCACGCCACGCCACCGCACACGCCCACGCCACGGCCACGTCACTGCCGGTCTCTCTCTCTCGCCGCTCCTCCACTTGTCAGTCATCAGACTCCTCATGCAGCCACGTCCCAACTCCCACGCCACGCCACCGCCACTCCTCGCCTCCTCTACCGCCGCTCTCTCTCTTCCGCCGATGTCGCATCCGGTATGTATCTCTCTCTTCAGTCTCTTGCTCTCTCAAATCTGATTCTCTGATTTTGTGGATTGTTGATGTTCACTTGTTTGGTGTTATTGTTAACGTATGAGTTAAGGTTAAGGACATAAGGTTTTTTGTTTTTTGCTTTTGTTTCTGAAAATCAAAGAGGATATTACTGATTTGAAACACAAAAACGACCAACACAGTGAACACACCATTCTAATCGGCCGAAACACAAAATCACTTCAAAATTTCCACAACAAACACAAAAGCCTAAAATGAAGCAAAACCCAACCACCCAACCTGTTTGGTGAACAATGAGCTACAACTGAAACAGGGAGGGAGATGGATTTCAAAGAAGAAGGGGAAACAGGGGAGGGGATTTCAGATTTTTGCTTGTGATCTAACTGAATACCCATTGCTTTCTGATATTCGGGCAAACCCACCCATACCCATAATATTTTGGCTAACCCACCCATACCTAAAAAGGTTAAAATCCATACCCATTCTCTCTCTCGGCCTCGTTTAGTGAAGAACGAAATGGGGAGGGGATTTTAAATTTTTGCTCGCATCCATACCAGAGAAGAGAGAAAACGATAGAGACATTGGATAGTTGACAGGTTTTGATGATTCTCCTTGGGAGCTTTCAACCAAACATGGGACGACCGAGTGGGGAATGTGAATCCATGCTTTTGGTAATAAATCCTTCTTGGTTGGATGGGGCAAAGCCGGCAGGCAAAAGGGGTCTGAATTGAGTAGAAAAATATATTTTTAGTCGTTGTGATTTGGGGTTGTAACAAAGAGGCCTCCAATATATATATATATATATATTTATATATACTAAGTGATTAAAGCTCCAATATCTCATCCTAGAATACTTATCAAAAAAAAAATCTCATCCTAGAACATGCTAGTAGGCCTCCAATTTATATATATATATATAAAATTGCTAAACACAATTTGACAACAAACAATGTGTTTGATGAATGACAAAGAATTAATGCTTACTTAATTCTAGTTTTGTGATAACATTAGTAAATCTGGTTTGATTCTTACTTTTGAACTTATCTTTAACTAACTTATTAACGATTATGTGTGTAGGTGATTAACGAAGATTCGGTTGTATTCAATGATGATGTGGTTGAAATAAATACAATAGGAGATGAAGATCCTTCTGTTCATACGAATCCGATGACGAACAAAAGGGTTTAGAAGAAGCGTATGAAGACCTCAGCAGTTTGGACCCATTTTGATAAAGTTCGTTCTAAAGATCCAAATGACTCAAGGATATGGGCAAAATGCAAGTTTTGTGATCATAAATATATAGCTAACAGTTCACATGGAACTGGAAATCTGCAGAAGCATATGAAGGTTTGTGGGGGGAAAAATGATCATGATATTCAGCAATTGCTCTTATCTAGAGATCAAGGAACTCTATCAGTAAGTACCTCAAAATTTGATCCTAAAATATATAGAGAATTGTTGGTTGCTACGATTATTAAGCATGACTTGCCATTTTCATATGTTGAATATGATGGTGTAAGAGAGATGCATAGATACTTGCGTAGTGATGTACCATTAATCTCTAGAAATACTGCTAAGGCAGAATTGGTTAAGATGCATATGTTGGAGAAACAAAAGGTTAAGTCTTTGTTAACTGTTTGTCCTGGGAGGATTAGTTTTACATCTGATTTGTGGACTTCTTTGAAAACTGATGGATATATTTGCCTCACTGCTCATTTTATTGACAAAAATTGGGTATTATCTAAAAGGGTGATAAGTTTTTCATTTATGCCCTCACCACATAATGGTGATTCTTTGGCTGACAAGATAGATAGTTTGCTACAAGAGTGGGGGATTGATAAAAAGGTTTTCTCTATAACATTAGATAATGCTTCTACAAATGATGGTTGTGTTGAGAAACTGAAACAAAAATTAAACATGAGGAAAGTCCTTCTTTGTGAAGGTGAGTTGTTTTATATGCGTTGTTGTGCCCATATTCTTAATTTGATTGTGCAAGATGGATTGAAAGAGATCACTGATGCTATCCAAAATATTCGAGATAGTGTTAAGTATTTTAGAAGATCACAAGTGAGAAAACAAAGTTTTCTTCATGCTGTCAATCAAATGTCATTGGACAGTAACAAGGGGTTAAGACAAGATGTGCCAACCAGATGGAATTCGACATATCTTATGCTTGAGAATGCTATTCACTATAGGTGTGCTTTTGCTTATTTGGAGATGACTGATAAAAATTATAAATTTTGTCCTAATTCACTTGAGTGGAAAAGGGTGATTGATTTCAGTACTTTTTTGGGCTACTTTTATCGTGCTACATGTGCTTTTTCTGGTACCAAATATCCCACAGCCAATTTATACTTTCTTATAGTTGCATTGATTTATGTGAACTTGAGGCAAGAAGTGGGCGAAGATGGGTATAAGAGATTAATGGCAAATCAAATGCTCGCCAAATTTGAGAAATATTGGTTAGAATTTAATGTAGCGTTGGCCATTGCAGTTGTCTTAGATCCTCGTTACAAGCTTCGCCTTGTAAAGTACTACTATACGAAGATTTATGGAGCTGATTCTGAAGAGTATAATAATGTTTCTAACAAGTTAATCAAACTTTTTGTGGAGTATAGTACTCCTACAACTTCAAGCTCCACAGTCGTTCGGCCACAAGAAGACCCAGATTGGGAAAAGGTGAATAATATCATTAGTTTCTTAGCTCGTTAGTAACTTACTAACTTAGTATATTATATATATATACTCATAACCATTTACTAATTTTATGTTTATATTCTCTCTGCTCATGTAGAAATTTCTGGCATTTGATGGAGTCGATTCTGATGCAAACAAGACTCAATTAGAACTTTATTTGGATGAGCCCAAGTATGTGGAAAAGAATGCGACATTTGATATCCTTTCATTTTGGAAAGGAAATTAATTTTGTTATCCTGAAGTAGCTGCCATGGCTCGTGATATTTTGAGTATTCCTATTTCGACTGTTGCTTCAGAATCCACTTTTAGTGTTGGTGGACGTGTGATTGATTAGTATAGGAGTTCACTTAAACCTGATATTGTTGATGCATTAATTTGTACTAGAGATTGGTTATATGGAGAGCAAGGTAATATTAGTTATTTGCATATTTTATTTTTTTCATTTACTTGTATTTTTTTTATCTTACTTTAATGACATTAATTTCTCTTATCTTTTGATATAGAACAAGCTTTAATGACGGTGGATAACGAAGAAGATGATGTTCTGACATTGGATAGTATCAATTCCTGTGAGATTCCAAGTTCATCTGGAGCATGTTAAAATGAGCATATTTGTGGATCATTCAACTATTCAAGAGTGGACAACAAGTGGCAAAAATGAGAACCCATTTTGTATTTGTAAATTTGTAATGATGTAGTTTTTTTTTTTTTTTTTGTTATTTGATTAGACAATTAAGCATATTAACTTATAACTATTAAGTGATTTGGTGTGGCTAGCCTGCTAGGAGTTTAATTTTAAGAGATAATTGCTAAAAATATTATTATTTTATTTTTTTTAAAAAAAAAAATCATTTTTTAAGCTAAACGGGTAAACGGGTCGTGTTGACCCGGCACGACCTGTTATTTTAAACGGGTCTCACGGGTCGTGTCGGGTGACCCGTGAAATACCCGGGTTCGTATCGTGTCGGGGGGTCCGACCCGTTTAATAAACGGGTTGTGTTTGGGTTTTGGCTAAACGGGTCGCGGGTACCCGAGGGTCGTAAACGGGTCGACCCGTGGACCCGTTTTGCCAGCCCTACTCGCATGAAGTATAAAGGTTGGCCATGGATTTTGAGCTTGTAAAGGCATAGCAAATAGTTAACTAAATAGTAAGTTCATTTCTCTTGCTCTCTCCTCCTCATTTTCTCTTGCTATTCCATATGGGTTTAAGATTGTTAGAGTTGGGTTTTGAACTCAAAAATACCCTTAAGAGGGCTGTACACATTTTCCTTCATGACTTAAAACCCATTGTTCTTACTCAAGCAACTTCACTCTCTTTCATGCATGAACTAGGTTTGAGCTTGGGCTTTGATTGAAACCCACTTTACTGCCATTTTCAAGTACCGAGTTACATTTGTTGGCATTCAAACATCCAATTTACCGATTGGATTGAGATAATTTTCTAATCCCTAATTTTCCCTCTAAGTTAGGTCAATTTTTTGGTATATGGCTAAATTCCTAAAATTGGCTTAGGGCTTTTGTGTGTAGTGAATTGCTACACATTATTTATGCATTGGGTTGTTAAATTAATGGAATGAAACTTCAATTTTGCCAATGATTGAAGTATGGGTGTAAACCCTAATTTTATATAGTTTGAATTAATTTTGGGCTTTTGGTATGTAAACACTAGGAATGCTATTTGAATGAGTTAATTACATTTAAGTGTTAATTAATCATAGGCTTTCATGGGTTCCATGGAAATTGATACCTATGGGGTTTAGTTTCTAATATGTCATATTAGAATCATAATGATTATTGGGAATAGTATGAGTTATAAAATTGGGGGTAAATTGCTAGATTAAATGGTTTAGGAAAAGAATATTAATTATTGGGCAAACCTATAGAACATGATACTTGTTGTGCTCTAGTACTTTTTAAATAGTGAGAGTTGTTAAGTTAAAAATAGAGCTTAATTATGTGTTTATGTTGTAAATGCTTAGGCGCATTGCGGTTGAGTCAAGAGTTCACTGAAGGGTACTCAAGCGAACAAGGTAAGTATGTTACTTACTGGACAAAAAGATAATATTTTTAAAGAATAAAAGATGTTTTGGATGAACGATTGATGTATGATGTTTTGAGATACTATGACTATTGATGATGATCTATGAGATGTGTTGGATGAATGGTTGATGTAATGTTTTTATAAGCTTTTATCGGTGTACAAGATAATGTGATGATTATGTTGTTATAAGCATTTTGATGGTTGGCATAGTTTATGACATGATTCTATGATTTTATGATATGAGTTATGATAGCATATGAGTTTAAGGATTTATTGACATAAGCATGAACATGGCAAGATAAATGAAATGGAAACAGGGTTCAACTCCGGTGGTGATTGAGTATGGTCTCACTACCGTGGAGTTGGCCCCATGCATAATGGAAAACAGGGTGACAACTCCGATGGTGATTGAGTGTGGTCTCACTGTCGAGAGCTAGCCTCATGTATAACTCTGGTGGTGATTGAGTATGGTCTCACTACCGTTGAGCGGGCCTCATGTATAACTCTAGTGGTGATTGAGTATTGTCTTACTACCGAGAGCTGGCCTCACAATAGAACTAGCACAAGATGATGAGCATGAGCATGAGCATAAGCACGCATAGCATATAATTGTATAATGATGATGATTGGTTTTGTATGATTTTTATACTAGACATATCAATATGCATATGTGATTGGTATGAGACGGAACATATATGTATATTGTTATGGCTAGACATTGCATGATGACTTCCCTATGTTTTATTGTTGAGCTATGTATCTTGTAAGTGTGTACAAAGTTCAATTGTTATTTTGGATAAAACTAGTAAGTTTTATACTGCTGAGCATCTCTATTTTATGGAGACGGCGGGCTTATAATTCTGCCTATATCATGGGTGGTGGTAATTCCCATGGTACAGACGATATTGTTGATGCAGATATAGGAACAATAGACGATGACCTTGTAGCCCTGTATCTAGGTTACCATGGTGTCTGAGGCCGGGATACATTGGGTGTTTATTTTGTTGGACTAGTCGATAGCCCTCTTTTGTAGAGCATTCATATATATGCTTAGGCAATGTTATTTTGTATATGGCTCGTATCGTATGTGACACTTTTGTATAGCCATTCTTTTGTATGTAAGCTTTAATCACTTAGATGTATTAATTAGCTCTGATGTGATACGTATGTATAATGCTATTTATATTTCGTTGCAAAGATATGAACTCTAACAAATCATTGATAATGCATGTAGCTATGTGTGGCATATTATACTGTCAATCAGGTTAATGCATGGGTTTATAGGATACTGCGGTATCGTCATGCCACTGTGACAATCTGCTTTATTGTGGGTAATGCTTTTTAAAAGAAAAAATTTCTAGCCATGTTTTATAAAGCTGGTCGTCACAAATAATAGCGCAAGTCTAACGACTTAGTAAGTAAACCTCATAATTGGGTATAACATGAGCCCATTTAAGCAGAAATAAACGTGCAGCTTTAGTAAACATTTAAAAGAAGGTGTTGTCTCTGTTAATACACCTCTAAAAATATGGTTTGGTTGAATAAATGGTGGTGTATTCTCGGCGGCAATCGCCCAAGTATTTTAATGCAGAAAAACTAGTGCTTTATAGGTCATAACTTACATTTATGGTCTACTCAATATATTACCTATTCTTAGCAGGGTTGGCGCTATCCTGATAGACCTATAATACAATACCGGTGCCCGGGCCATTGCACGCTACCGTCCATCACATTAGTGGCACAACGACCTTGAGTGGCCCACACCACTAATGATGTACGTCCTGTAGTGACCAACCATTGAGGAATGGGTGACCAGATCAGAAAATCATTGAATCCAAGAGCACGCACACACACACATTTGACCATAAAATGAAGTCTATATAGTAAGACCAAGTCCATTATACCGCCGTACCAGTGTATCATATCATTTGATGCATCTTATCAACAAGTTATTAAAGCAGTTACCAAGTCATTACAAAAAGTAAACATGCTCATATCATATGCGTGGTCAATCAACTGACATATCCCACGTTTTTAAGGAAAGTGTTCATGAGTGGTTACTTATTTTGTACGCTCGCTTGAATCTTTCGATTACAGAAAACCCTACTATAACGAAATACGATACATTGCTATGCATAGTACTAGAGGACTTCTATGATTGTAATACTAAGCCTTCTAACAAAAGGGATTGTTGGACTCTAAAATACACGAGAGTGAGGCTTAAGGGCAGATGCCTGGTTTCCTAGCCATACGTTCGAGCTCGAGGGCGTACGTCCGGTCAGTGAGTTAGGCAATCCGACCAAAAAATTCAAACTGTATTTTAAGGTATGGGCTGATATATCTCCTTCTAGGCTATTGAATAAACACATGGAAGGCAATTAACATGCTGTCATGCAACTTAAAGCAATAAAAGAAGGGTTTAAAACTCTTTCAAAACATACTTAGCTTTTGCAAAGAAATAGGCTGAAAGCTTTACCAAAACATCTTCAAAACATAAAATACCAGTAACTACAATAAAAGACCATGGAATGGGTAAGGGATTACCTTAGAATGCAGCAAGAACACAAGGCTTTCTTCCTTATCTCTCTCCAATGACAAAACTCACAAAGACACTCACACAAGGGGTTTCAGAAGGCCTAAGGGCGGGAATGGGGCATAAGGGTTGAGGGGAAGGGGTATTTATAGGTGAAAAAAAGCTGAGGGCATTGCAGGGTGTTATGAAAAGTAGCGTACGTCTGGTACTATTGGGGCGTACGTCCGGTACTATTATATATTGGGTAAAAGGGTTCAGCGTATGTCTTGAGGCATTGCTCACTGGGTCAAGGATTGGTGAGGTACGTACGGGTGGTCCCCCAGCGTATGTCCTCACTAAAAGACAGGAGCGTACGTACGGTGGTTCCTCGTCGTACGTCCTCACTAAAAGACAGGAGCGTACTTACGGTGGTCCCCCAGCGTACGTTCTCACTAAAAGACAGGAGCGTACATACGATTAGAAATGTGGAGTTTTAGGTTTTACCTCAAGGCTTCTAGGATAAGTACTAGGGTTTTGGTCTTTTGTTTTAAAACTAGGTTTTATGAAATATGAGTTTCAAATAAAATGGTTGTTTTTATCGGGGTATTACATAGTCCCATATAAATATAATGCTAGTTATACCCTTAATTAATTAATTGTATACACATGAAATCTATGATTATTATTGATTAATAACATAGTCCATAAACATAGTTACATTCTCATGTAGTTGGGTCTGGTCGAGCAATTATCGGGTTGAGCTCGTGAGCCCTAAACGAGCCAGGCGAGCTACACCATTCTCGAGTTAAACAAGTCGAGCTCGCGATCCCTAAATGAGCTAGGCAAGTTGGACGAGCTCGACTTAAACGAGTCAAACTTACGAGCTCCCGTCGAGTTTAATCGAGCGAGCCGGGTATGAGTCACTAGCTAATCGAGCAAGTTTCAACAGTAATGAGCGAGCTTGTACAGTGACGAGCTTGAGTTCGAGTCGAGCTTAGCCAAGCGGAATCAAGCGAGCTGTTGAGTGTGTCGGCTTATTTATAGCCCTACTTATAATGATAACATTGCTGAAGTTGTCTTGGAAAATGCTCCATGTAATGCAAAATATACATCACCAAAAATTCAAAAAGAAATTTTGCATATCATTGCAAGTAAAGTGCGAGATGTGATTTTTAAAAAAATTGGGGATGCCAAATTTTGCATTCTTGTTGATGAAGCTTGGGATGAGTCAAAAAGGGAACAAATGACAATTATTTTTAGGTTTGTTGATAAAGATGGTTTTATCAAGGCGAGATTCTTTCATATTGTCCATGTCAAAGATACTACTGCATTAACTTTAAAAAATGAGATATGTAATGTCCTTTCTCGTTACGACCTCCCAATTGAGAATATTTAAGGTTAGGGATATGATAGAGCAAGTAATATGCGTGGTGAATGAAATTGACTGCAAGCTTTATTTCTTAAAGAAAGTGCTATTAGAATATTTTATATATTATTCTCTAGGCTTTATTGTCTTTCCTATTAGGGTTTATTCCTTACCTTAATTAATCTAGGGTTTCTTGCCTATCACTCTTAGCCTCTCTCTATATATAGAGGCCTCTGTAATATATCATTATATTATATAGAAGATATGTAGTCTATTATATGCTTCCGCTCTCTCTCTTGAGAGTGGAAGAATGAGAGAGAGAGAAGAGAGAGTGGAAGCATAAGACTCTTCTCTTCTTCTCATGCTGCCACATGTCCCTCAAAGAGCCCACCACATCAGCCCTAGCCTTTGCCACGTGTCAGATCCGAAAAATAAAAATAAAAATTCATACGGATCTAAGCTTTTTTGACCTGATTCAATGGGTTAGAACCAGATCATCTCATTCGAGCCAGACCGACCCATTCAATGGTCCACGGGTTTCAGCCATTTTGGCCCAATTAAATCTACCCACTTGTCAATTCCGGTTCAGTTTCACAACCCTCCTAGCCCATGATCCAAAACTGTCGATCCTATCCAGTGGGTTAGACCCAGATCCATGGATCTGGCAATCCGATCTGTCAACTTGACCAAGTGGGTCTCATTCTGGTTCGGTTTCACAACCCGAAGCGGCCTAATATTTGTTTCTAACCGGTCCAACTACTTTCGGCTCAGCTGCCCAAGCCGGCCCACTCTCAAACTGGTCCAGTAAGTCAACCCAACCCACGGGTTAGAGCCAATTCACTCAAATTCGAAACAAATCGGGTCCTATACGTTTCAGCCGAATAGGCCAACTAGGTCCATTCCTATGACCCGGTCCAAATAGTCAACCTGGTTCACCAGGTTAGACTCGGGTCATATCATTTTTGGGTCAGACCATATGCAATGGTCCACGAGTTTTGGCCTATTTTGGATCAATGAAACCGGCACAATTTAGCCTATCCTATAAGATTCAAATTCAAGTCTTAGGCCAAGTCCATGGCCCAAATCATTCATGGCCACCAGCCGCCATCCTCCACCTCCGGCCGCCAACTCCGGAGACAAAAATAAAAAATAAAAAATAAAAAATCATAATTTCCCTTTCTTTTTTCCAATCTCAAGCTTACACCTTGAGTTTGAGGGGGGATGTTAGAATATTTTATTTAGGGTTTATTGTCTTTCCTATTAGAGTTTACTCCCTACCTTAATTAGTCTAAGGTTTCTTGCTTATCACTTTTATCCTCTTTATATATATAGAGGCCTATGTAACATATCATTATAATGCATAGAAGAGATGTAGTATATTATATGCTTCTGCTGTCTCTCTTCTCTCTCTCATTCTTCCGCCCTCAATATATTCAACAATATATTTAACAGTCGCTATGCATATTATGTGCATTGCTTTGCTCATAAACTACAATTAACTTTAGTTGCAGCATCTAGAGAAGCAAAATTTGTTCCTCAATTCTTGTTGTTGGTTCTTCAGAACGCCATGATAAATTTTAGTCTTTTCAAGTTGTTGAGATTCTCAAATGAGGGAATAAATTATGCTCAACGTGGTGATGCTAAGGCGGCTTATATGGCGTTAACCTCATTTGAATTTGTTTTGATCTTCCATTTGATGAAACGGATTATGGGATTTACTAATTTTTTTTGCCAAGCTTTACAACAAAATTCTCAAGACATTTTAAATGCTATGAGTGTAGTTTCAACTACAAAATTACTTCTTGAAAAGTTGAGAAATGAAGAGTGGGAGCTTTTTCTTGATATTGTTAAATCATTTTGTGAAAAAAAAAATGAAATTGATGTTTCTGATATGAATGCTCATTACATTAGAGCTCGAGACAGATCCCGTTGCCAATGATGACAATGGAGTATCATTTTATAATTTATATATTTATTGTTACAATAGATTTCTAATTGCAAGAACTGAATAATAGATTCAATGAGCATGCAGTGAAACTTTTTATTCTTAGCGCTGCTTTAAGCCCTAAAGATGCATACAAATCATTTAAGATTGATGATATATACAACTTAGTTGAGAAGTTTTATCCTCAAGATTTCACCAAGCAAGAAAAAATCTCTTTGAGATTTCAATTGCATTATTATCAGCTTGATGTGCCAAAACATTCAGATTTTCAGAATTTGTTCACTTTATCTGAGTTATGCAGAGGATTGACAATTTTGGGAAAGTGAAAGATCTATAATTTGATTGACAGGTTGATTCATCTAGTGTTGACAATACCTGTTTCTACCGCCACCACTGAACGAGCATTTTTTGCCATGAAACTTGTAAAAACTAGATTACGTAGTAGAATGGAGGATGAGTTTGTAGCAGATCATTTGGTCATTTATATTGAGAAAGAAATTGCTAAGGAATTTCACTACAAAAATGATAATGGATGAATTTTATTCTGTGAAAGATCGTCATTGAGCATAATTCCAAGGACGTACATAGTTCTTTTATGGAATTTTTTTTTGTACATGTTTATAACAAACTGCAATACTTTTGTATTCGGAAGGGGAGTTCTTTTTAATGATGATTTTATAGGCATGTAACTTTTGTATACAGTTATAACTTATGACTTTTCATATATATTGGATTTTAGACCCCCCACGAAAAATTCTTGGTTCCTCCCCTGCCGCTAACGGCACTCCTATTAGAGACACAACGAATTAGGATCTGATTAAGTTCAAATGAACTGGAGAATATCTAGTTAGTTATAGTTGATGGGTATTTTTGTTCCCTCAAAAGTGAAAAGACAAAAATACTCTTAAAGTATTACCAACTGGATATTCTCAAGTTCATTTAAACTGGAGAGGACCCTGTTCCGACACAAACGAGCCGAAATCATGTTTTGAGTTGTACAAGATCCAACAGGAATGTGAGATGGTCCTAATTCCCTTGCTTGAACTGCAACCGAGACCTTCTTTGCCCGCGTAAAAATCTCTGCCTTCCCCTTTTTGTATTTCACCCTTTTGTTAGGCCCTTTGTCCACCAAAGGGGCCTTGCCTTTCAAGTTAATCATATTCAACTTTGGAAGGGAAGTTCTTTTTAAGGATGATTCTATAGACATGCAACTTTTGTACACATTATAACTTATGAGTTAGAATGAAATTAAGTTTAAGATTTGTTTGTCTTGTTTTACATAAATACGTATGTGTGTGTGTATATATATATTTGATTTTGAATCCCAAGAAAAAATTTCTAGTTCCTCCCTTGCCGCTAATTGCGCTCCTATTAGAGACACACGAATTAGGATCTTATTCAATTCAAATGAGCTAAAGAATATCCAGTTAGTTATAGTGGATAAGTATTTTTGTCCTCTCAAAAAGTGAAAAGACAAAAATATTATTAAAGTATAACTAATTAGATATTCTCTAGTTTATTTGAGCAGGAGAGAATCCTGTTTCAACAAAGACGAGCCGGAATTGTGTTTTGAGTGGTACAAGACCCAACAGGAAACGTGAGATGATTCTAATTCCCTTGCCTGACCTGCAACCCATACCTTCTTTGCCCTCGAAAAAATCTCAGCCTTCCCCTTTCTGTATTTCACCCTTCTGTTGGGCCCTTTGTCTACCAAAGGGACCTTGCCCTTCAAGTTAATCATATTCAACTTATTAGGGCCTTTTATAACATCCTCAGCTGCTGGGTTAGAATTCAAAAGCCCACATCCCATCGTCCCATGATTACATGATGGACAGATGGCTAAATTCATTCGGCCCAAACAAATCCTTATCTCCACCTGTAGCTTCTATAGTGTACCTCAACCTTGCGTATTCGACGCCGTCAGCCGTCGGCCGTCTGCCGTCACACTGCAACTATCGGCGAGAGTCTTGTCGGCGGTGAGAACACGCCCCTTCGAAGCTAGAGTGAGATCCTTCGGCGAAGCAGCTCTCGCCAGAGAAGTATCCTTCGGCAACATGACCTCCGCCGCCAATGAGTGGGATTGAATCGCCGGAACTTGGCCGCTCGTTTCCGATTTCCTGGGCATCACCGAACTCGTCTTTCCGGCGAGTCCCGACAGCCACAGAGGCACCTTTGCAATCGGCTCCACAAGAAGGCCCAAAAGGATCCTCTGGCGCTCTCACCGTGGTTCGTAACACCTCCGTGAGATATTTCTTTGTGCTTCTTTCTTTAAATTGAGATATTTTATGTCATTACCTTTTTTTTTAATTAATAATTTGATCCATTGAGACATACATGATTCTTCGTTACCTTTGGTCATTACGTAATTGGAATTTCAGGTCACTGCACACTTTTGAGGCTTTCTTCCTTTAGCTGCTATGAATTCATGGCATGCTATCAGTCTTCGCTTGTCCACATTCATTCGTTATGGAGGAGCTTTGCATGCTTAGGGATAAACTTGTCAAGGGCTCCAAACAATGGAAATTATTTGCGCAATCTAAAGAAACCATATCTGATTTTTCCTTCACACAAACTATCCAGAAAGGTATGCTCAGTGATACGTATCTAGCGATTTTTAGTCTCTAAATATAGTGCTAGCCTTCTTCCAGAGTGGTAGTGTTAATAATGAATATGAAAATTAGAAGTTTTGCTAGTCTAAATTAGGGTGCATTTAGGATTGCGATTTCGCAAGAATAATCTGCGTTTTTAAAAGATATCGCAAAACGTAAGGCGTTTGGCATTGCGATTTAAAAAACACTTAATTTAAAATAGGAAAGAAATCTGCGATTTCAATAAGCAGACTAGAGGGTGCTTATTTGAAAAAGTGCGAATTTAAACCAAAATCATGAATTCGCAAAACAAGTATTTAAATAAAAAAGTACTTTTTAACATGTTTTACCAAACGCCTTTACGATTTTAAAAAGTAGTGATTTTAAAAACGTTATTTTTAAAATTGCACTTATTAAAACCGCAATCCCAAACGGACCTTAGTATATATGGGTTAGATTCAATTACACTTGGTTTAACTTTTTGTTATTGTTACACCAGTAAATAAATTTTAATCGAATTTATGTTTTTACAATCCAGCATCAGATTACATGTTTTCTCTATGCTAAAGGTGCATCCAAAATTTCATGCAAATGATGTCATTTACTATCAAATCTTTAAATTTACATATTTTGTAAAAGACTGAAATTTTTAATATTTTGTAGATTAAATAGTTCCTAGTCTTTGATTATCTCAATATTTAGTGCGTAGAAATTAGAGGAAGAGCAAGTCCAAGTGTAGGTTTATCAAAACACTAATCCAATGAATTTTTTTTTGACAAGAGTTAATCTAGATGTAGCTTGAACGTAATCCTATACATACATGCGTTTGTGTAAAACCCCCTTTGAAGCGCACTTGTTGTATTTTGGATGTTTTTCTCCTCTTTTATTTATTTTTATTTTTATTTTTATCTTTTTGATGGCTGGAATTGTAACAGATTATAGGAAATATATGGAATGGTGCAAATTGTAATTGGAAGAGAGAATGAAGATATATTTATTATAGAACTGAATTGTTACAATAGATAGATGAATACTAATGACAAAATATTTATGGCTTATTCAAGGTAGTCAGGCCTCCTAACAAGATTCAGCTTCCTTTCTCCTACTGGCGATTTTCTTTAAATAAACATGTTTCTAATTTGAATTCCACCAAATCAGATTCGTTGTAACTGCCCGAGATTAACGCCCATTCAAATTTAAATGCCCATATACTTGTTCAATTGTTGAAGACCATTTCCCAATCAATCCCTTCTAGTTTTCTAGAATATTCACGCACCTCAGCCCTTTCATTTTTTTTTTGATAAGTAATAACCAGTCTTATTAAAATCATAAGGTGCCCCAAAGTACACATGGAGTATACAAAAGGATCACCTAACTAGAAAAAGAAAAGCGAGCAAGGAAATCATCATAACTAATTGACAACGGGGATAAATGTGCTACAGTCCAAAGATACAAAGTATGAAAACAAGAAGATAAAATGTCCTCCAAAGATCTCTCCAAGTCCTCAAAGCACCTATTGTTTCTTTCCTACCATAAACACCAAAAGAGGCACGTAGGCACCATCTTCCAGACTGCAGCACTCCTCCGCCTCCCAGAAGACCATCAATAGGCTAGCAAATCAAATACCCGTCTAGGCATCACCCAGGTCATCTGAAAGCGACTTAAGATGGCATACCACAGAGCAGAAGCAACCTCACAATGAAGGAGATGATCCATCGTCTCCTCGCTTCTCTTGCACATGCAACACCTATTTATAACAATAACGTGATGCTTCTTGAGATTATCCAAGGTTAGAATTTTGTCTAGAGCCGCCGACCATGCAAAGAAGACCGATCTCGGAGGAGCCTGTGCCACACACTCTTCCAAGGGAAGCTCCTACCTTCATTACAAGCCAAAGAATAAAAGAGGGCCTTGGCCTTGAAGAGACCTCTTTTGGAGGAAGTCCACCACAATCTATCTTCACACTCTCGTCTCACCCTGACTGAATGCAACACCTGGAGAAAGGACACAAAGACTTCCAACTCCCAATCATGTGCCTCTCTAGTGAAACTTACATTCCACTTATTTGAACCTCCCAACATCTCCATATTAGCCGCAACTGAGGCATTCTTTACACAAGCAATACCAAATAAAACTGGAAAGGCTACCTTGAGAACCGTATCTCCACACCACAAGTCATGCCAAAAGCTAATCCTCATCCCATCCCCCACCATATGTCTAGTAAAGCCTTTGAGAGTCTCCCACCCTTTCTTGATATTCTTCCACAACCCCACCCCAAAAGCTCCTCCAGGCTCAAGAGAGCACCACCCGCCCCATAAGCTCCCATACTTCGAATCTACTGCCACTCTCCACCAAGCATCTCTCTCAATCCCATAGCGTCACAATCATTTCCCTAAAAGTGCGCAGTTGAACACCATTAAATTTCTGATACCCTACCCTCCCTCCTTAATTGGAGTGCAAACCTTCGCCCAATGCACAAAGTGACACTTGAACTCTTCACCTATACCTCCCCATAAAAAATTGCGTTGTAACTTCTTGATGTGCTTAGCAACACTCACTGGGATAGGAAAGAGAGACAAATAATAAGTGGGCAAATTAGCCAGGGTACTCTTGATAAGGGTGACCTTACCACCCTTCGATAAATACATCATTTTCCAGCTGGCCAACCGGTATTCTAGCTTCTCATTAATGCCATCCCAAATATGCTTGGCCTTATAAGAGGCTCCCAACGGAAGGCCAAGATACTTCACTAGCAAAGAGGCAGCCCCGCATCCTAAGAAACCGGCTAACATACCCACTTGCTCCACATTACCCATTGGAATTAAAACCGACTTAGCTACGTTTACCTTCAACCCGGAGGCAGCTTCGAACAGCAAAAACACATTATGCAAATAACGCAATTGGTTGGGCATAGGATTGCAAAAGATCAAGGTGTCACCCCAGCCCTTTCATTTTTCCAAGAGAGCACTTGACTTTTCTACCCTCCTTAATTGCTGCCAGCTCAACTCTTTACTTTCACAAGACACTTTTCTACTACATTAATTGTTGCCATCACACTACTCTTCATTTCCCAAAATACTTTCTACCACATTAATTGTTGACTCCATAACTCAACCCTCACCATCCGATTTTCCTAATTCAATCCTCAACATCCAAACTCGTCAGCTCACTCTTCAGCTACTGAGTCTCCCCATGTCTCGCATTGTTTTCCTTCATTTATGCTCCAACATTCAATTTCTCTGTCCCTCGCGGTATCTATGGCTGAAGGCCACCATTATCCGCTACACCCCACCCCCATTGGCTCAAAGAGGTGGTTTGAGTCACCTTTTTGTTTTTATTTTTATTTTTTATTTTAATTTTAATTTTAAAAAAATATTTTCTATTTTTCTTCATTTAATATATATTTTTTTTGTTTAAAATTTTTTGTTGAGGCATATGACATGTGTCATGTTTTGATTGGTTTGATGTGGAATTCCGTTAGTTTCATGTATGAAAGATGAACGAAGGTACCATCTCCGTATTTACTCATAATAAGTAATCAAGATATCATTAAAAGTGTAGGGCGCCCCCAGGTACACAAGGAGTATCCTAGAGAAGTCACCTAGCTAGTAGGAGCGAAAAGAACAAGAAAATTATAATAACTAAGTACCAAAGGAGATAAAAGCAACTATCCAAAGATACATGGTGTTCAAAAATAAAGGCTGAATCTCCTTCAATGTCCTTTCACTCTCCTCAAAAGTTTTGCTATTCATTTCTCTTTATAGACACCACAAATGGCACGAAGGCACCATCTTCCACACAGTAGCTCCATGAGTTCTGCTTGTAGTCCATCAACAAGAATACATGTTGACTACTTGTCTAGGCATAACCCAAGACAGCCCAAATCGATCGAAGAAAATATTTCAATAGCACAAGCAACCTCACAATGAAGAAGAAGATGGTTCGCAGACTCCCCATTCCTTTTACATGTACAACACTTGCCAACCATAATGACACGCCATTTTTGGAGATTATCTATGGTAAGGATCTTTTATAGGGTCACCGACCAAGCACCCTCAATGGAACCTTAGTCTACCAAATACTATTTCAGAGGAAACGTAAACCATCATTACAACTCTATTTAACACCAAACAATCCTCTTTTGGATGGGGTCCACCACAACTTGTTCTCATTGTCTCGTCTCACTCTGACTGAATATAACACCTTGAATAATGAGGCAAAGATATCCATCTCCCAATCATGAGCCTCTCTAGCAAACCTCATGTTTGACTGAATGGATCCTCCCTCAAGTTCCACGTGAGCCGTAGCAAAAGCATCATTTGCGCAATCAATACCAAATAAAATTGAAGGCTTAGGGCCATTCCCCACACCAAAGATCATACCAAAATCTAACCTTGGAGCTATCTCCCACCTCAAATTTGGTATGACATGAGAACTTCTTCAAACCTCTTAATATTATTCCATAACCCCACCCCATACGTCCCTTTTCCATATGTACAATGTTGGGTGAAGAAACCTAATGTAGGAGTTATTACATGTCCAAATCTTCTTGGCTTGTCAGTCAGCACCCATTCTTAGTGCCCTAAAATCTGAATGTGGACTGGTGTATGATACCTCACTTATGCTGGTATGTTGCTTCGCAGTTCCCGTTATCTGCTTTTGAAAGTAATGGGGGTGTTTAGAAAAAAGTTTGAAGCAGTTGCCGCTATCTGCTTTTGAAAGTAATGGGGGTGTTTAGAAAAAAGTTTGAAAACTCTTTTCTGTTTCAAATACCAAAAATCACTTGTCAGAAAATAGTTATCCAAACACTTTTCAGAAAATGTGGTCTTCATAGAATACAATTTTCAGTTTTCGAAAACGAAAACACATTTCAAAACATATTTTTTACATGTTTGGTTCTGGTCTGATAACTAGTTTTAAAAATACAGAAGTTGGAACTAGTGTCAGATCAGATGTTTGTAGTTTTAAAAATAAAAAAAATAGGAACCAATGCTAGATATGTGGCTAACCCGTGGTTTTGCACGATGATCCTGTTCGGTGGTCATGGATTTGTTTGGCAGCCTTGCGGAGTTGTGGTGGCCATTGGATCAGCCTGACAACCATCATGGTGGCCGCAGATCTGTTTGGTGGCCCTGCCCCTCACAGAGAAGGGGTGGCGGCTGCCACCCATAGATGCCAGCCTCCAGCGGGCCATTTTTTTTCTTGTTTCTTTTATGTGTTGAAAACACTTCCCAAATTTTTGCTTTTCATAAATATTTTTCAGTTTATCAAACGAATTTTCTTTTATGAACTCCAACATATTACACTTTTTCATATGTGGCCCTTACCAAAAACATTTCTCAATTTTTAATTTTTCAAAAACTTTTTCCAAACCCAAAACTGAAGATGCATTTTGAAAATTTTACCAAACAGCAAATATTTTAAAGTTTTTGGGGATTGAAAAACAATTTAATAACAAAATTACGTTGTTGAAGTCCTTCCTCAGGAAGATTCGGAAGTCTCTCATGAGATTCCCTATAGAAATTTGTTGACAACAACCTATATTTTATCAACTTCAAGATGTTGGCCTGTAGAAATCCTCTGTCAACCATAAGGTTGAGTTATACCTATGACCATCATATAAAACAGGAGAAAAAATAAGGTGACATACATGCACTGCACAATATGGAGAATCTAAATGTGAACTACATATGATGGGTAACAAATAAAAATATTTATGGAAGCCAGACAGACATATTTTCTTTACAGTTCTTGATTGGTTTTTGGGCAGGTTTTCCACTTTCAGAATTCAGCCAAGAGTTTTCAATAGATTTAACTTGGGTTTTGAATAATATGTTTGTCATTTATTCATCTTATTTTTGTGTCCGATTCTTGTTTTCTCAGGGCTATTGTAATTTATCCAATAATGTGAAGTCATCTTTACCTGGTGTTATTCATGCAACTTCTCTTAGTAACGTGGTCATTCCTTCTGAAAGTGAACAAATACTGCGCCAAGATGCACTACTTAATTCAGCCAAGTGTGAAGAAGGGGCACTGAATACTAATCCTTCAGATGGTAGAGTTATGCTCATTGATGGCACATCAATCATGTATCGGGCTTACTACAGGCTTTTAGGTATCTTGTTTTACTTCTTATCTTGGGTAATATCAAATGATTTTATTAGGAGTTGGTACTTTTGTCTTGCTTCTTATGTTTATTGGACTGGATTCGTGGTACTTGTATGGTATGATGGGCTCTTATAATTAGTAGTCTTCCTTACTGCATGAACTTGGATTACCTCGTCCAAAATATTGAAATTTCATTTTGGAAGAGTTTTATTCCTTGAGCGTCATGCTAGGAGTGTTCATGGATTGGGTGTGTTGTGGCCACTTTGATAAAGTTCTGAATTTTAGTTAAAGGTATTATAATAATTATCAGTGGTTGTTTGGGGTTGTGATTTATTTTGGCTAACATAGTATGGGCCATGAGTTTAAATTAAATTGAGAAGGGTCAATTTCAGTTCGAGCACATTTGATAAATATCTCAGAATATTACTTATCAAAAATAAATAAATATCTCAGAATATTTATTTTCCTTCTTCAGCTGTCATATTTGGGTTGATTAAAGGGTAATTTTTATTTCTTTTTGATAAGGTAATCAGAATAATGTTAATTTCAGTGTTTTGTGTATCCTAAAAATGGTTATATCTAATGATTTAGACAATTTACTGCATAAGTGGTTTGTAAGAGATGCTGGCAGTACCTGCTGTTATGATAAAGTTATAAGAAAATTTGGGGCTTGAAAGATAACTTTTCTGTTTGGACTGGTTGCCGAATCAGTGTATTGTCTGAAACTATCATCTGAAATTGCCCATGGACCATTTGAAATTTACAATAATGGCCATTGGTAATCTTTCACTTATTTTTCTCTGAAGTTGCTTCATAACACTGTTAATAATGGGAAAATATTCAATCCAGGCACTTTCTTCATTTGTTTTTTTGATAAGTAGTGATGATATATAAGAAGAGCGCAGATGGGCGCAACCCACATACACGGGAAGTATAAACAGAGAGCGCCTAGGAGGGAGAGAAATGAAAAAGAAAATCAGAGAAACTAATAACTAAGGGAGCTAGCCAAGCGGCTGTCCAAGAGTAAAGAGTAAAGAAGAAAAAATGAGTCAATTTCTCTATGGTCCTAGTGGAATTTTCAAAACATCTAGCATTTCTTTCCTTCCAAATACACCACATAAGACACAGATGGTCCTAGTGGATCATCTTCCAGGCACTTACTTCATTAGAAGACCAGAATTTGTTTTTGATAATTAAGTAATTCATTGAAGAGCGCAAAGGAGTACAACCTTAGTATACAAGATGTATACAAAGAAAGGCCCCACTAAAGGCGAAAAAAAAGAACAAAAAGCCACAAATTGAGGCATAGTAGAAAACTGAGACACATTAAAAGTGCCCGCCCAATGGAATAGAGTCTTGATAAACAGCTTTTTGAGCTCGTCCAACGTCTTTTCTTGATCTTCAAAACATCGTGCATTCCGCTCTCTCCAAATAGTCTACATTAGACACAATGGGGCTATTCTCTACACCTTCTTTACTAAGCGGTCATCTCTCTTGCCTTGCCAACAAGCTAACAAATCTGCCACCCTTCCTTGCATGACCCATGTGACATCAAAAATAGTAAATAACACGCTCCTTAAGGCTCATTCCACTTCACAGTGAAGACCAGAAAATTATGAGCTCTTATTAATTACTTTACTTTTATGGTGTTCCAAGTCAGGCTTCCGTGAAAACTAATTTATTTAGAAGATTAAGTTTTTAACCTTGGATTGGCATGGGACAATTTTGAACTTTCATACGACAGGTGTGAAATTTATCTTGTTCCAACTTGGTAAAGCTGACGTGCTTTCCAGCGTTAAGCTGGATCAGTTTTGCCATTCATTTCGATTTTATTTGCTATACATAATTATTGCAGTGTTTTGATACCATGTAACAAAGCCTATGAAATAGAAATGATAATAAAATGAAATGAAACTATTCAATCACATAGCCATTTCTTCTCTCTTTATTTATAGATGTTTGTACAAGAATATTTTGATAGCTAGAGGACACCTCAGTAAGACTCCTAGCCTTCTTCTAGAAGGTTTACAAACCACTCCTCATACTCTTTGGAATATACACACCTTTATACACACATTCATTTCACTCCTAACACTTTCCATTTGGTTGTCATTATTCTGGTTAGATCTCTATGGTTCTTAGGGTTCCTTTCCTTTTTCTTTTTAAATATTTGGTTAGAGATGCAATTATATGAAGCCACCATTGTTTATCTATGAGGTTGTTTAGTTATGTTCGTATTCACTTAATGCTAGAGTGAATATGAGAATGAGGTTAGCATGGTTAGCATACAATTAAAATTTTGTATTAAACTTGAACCTCCAAAACAAAAAAAGAGATGATTATATGTTGACAATTTAAATGTGAGGCCTAAGCCAATTTAATTAGAACGTTTTTTTGTTTTAATATGTAATCAAGTGTTTATTAAAAAAAGCGTCAGGCGCTCCTAAGTACACTAGAAGTATACACAAGGACACCAAGCAAAAGCAAAAGCAAAAGCAAAAGCAAAAGCAAGAAAAGCAAGAAAAGCAAGAAAGGCAAAGAAAAACCCAAAACCCACAAAGCAACCCAAATCCAAAACCCCACAAGGAACCCTACACCCTCTTGCCTTTTCCATGGCTGGGCCCCTCATAATTAATAGAACTTTCCAAGTTCTTCGGTTCCCTCTTTCCTTTCAGCTTAGAAGCACAAGCCGCCTTCAATCGTAGGGGAGAGGGATCAAACCCTGCCAAAAGCTGGGAGAAAGACCAAACTCCCGAGGAAAACAGAGAGAGCATCGACTTCATCAACACCACCGTTTTGAACTAGAATAATTAAAACATTTTACACAATAATATGATAATCTCTTAAATTTTTGAATCTCCCTAAAAAAGACAGGATTATATGTTTTTGATAGGTAATCAAAGAAGTTTTATAAAAAGGGGATTATATGTTGATAACTTGAATGCAAAGGCCTAAGCCCATTCAATTAAGACAGTAGGGTTTGCCTTTAGGTGCTTCATATAAGGTCACTTCTATTTGGAATGGAGTTATCGAGAATATGGAACATTGGTTAGCTGGACAGAAGAAGCTTTATTTGTCTAAGGGAGGTATGTTGACTTTAATTAAAAGTAGGCTTTTTGACCTACCTACTTATTATCTATCATTGTTCCTTATTCCAGTGGGTGTGGCTAATAGACTAGAGAGGCTTCAAAGGGATTTTTTATGGGGTTGCATTGGGGATGAGGTAAAATTCCATTTAGTGAATTGGAAGAGGATTTGTACTCCGATAGAGTTAGGTGGGTTGGGAGTTTCAAATTTGATTCAATTTAATCTACCTCTTCTAGAAAAATGGTTGTGGCGGTATGCTATAGAGTGAAAGGCTTTATGGAAATCGGTAATTGCTGCTAAAAATGTGAGTATGAGGGGTGGTTGGAGTTCAAAAGAGGTATTAGGAACTTATGGAGTGGGTGTGTGGAAGCATATTAGAAGGGGTTTGTTCGCTTTGAGGTGGGGGTTGGGTCCAAAGTAAGTTTTTGGCATGACATTTGGTGTGAGGATAGCCTGTTGAAGCTATGTTATCCGACTTTGTTTAGTATTGCTCGGCATAAGGACGCGTGGGTGGTGGATAACATGTACTTTCAAGATGGAGTTATCCAGTGGAACGTCATCTTTACGTGTTTAGTCCAGGATTGGGAGATTGAGATGATACTATCTTTCTTCAAGAGGTTGTATTCTTTCCAGGTTCGATATGGCAAGGAGGACATGTTAATTTGGATTCCTTCCAAGAGGGGTCAATTTGAAGTAAAGTCGTTCTATAAAGTGTTAACTAGCCAGGCTAGACATTCATTTCCATGGAAGAGTATCTGGCGTGTAAAGGCTCTGTCGAGGGTGGCATTTTTTGTGTGGACAATGGCCTTGGGAAAAATTTTGACGTACGATAATTTGCGAAAAAGGAATGTTGTGGTGGTTGAATGGTGTTGTATGTGTAAGAAGATTGGGGAGTCCATTGACCACTTACTTCATTGCGAAGTTGCACGAGAATTATGGAGTTATGTTCTTTCTCTGTTTGGGGTAGAGTGGGTTATGTCGAGATGGGTGCCAGATCTATTGACTAGTTGGGGTGCTGTGTGTGGAGGTGGTTCCACCAAGGAAGTTTGGAGGATGGTTCCGTTGTGTATATAACGTGGTGTATTTGGCGTGAGAGGAATGCTTGGCACTTTGAAGACATAGAGACTTCAATCTTTGAATTGCGGAAGTTTTTTCTTAACACAATATATATATATATATAATCATAGCTTGCGTGTTTTTACTGATGCAGATTTTTTATTTATTTATTTATTTTTTTGATAAATAAGTGATTCATTAAAAAGCATAGAGGGGCACAACTCTAGTACACAAGAAGTTTACATAGACACACACCCCTTTAAAGATAAAATGAAGAACACAAGTCCACAAATTGATGCATGGTAGAAACTTGAGGAATGTTCAAGGCTCCCGCCCAAAGGAAAAACAATTTGAGAAACCTATTGCTAAGCTCCGCCATTGTCATTTCCTTATCTTCAAAACATCGAGCATTCCTCTCCTTCCAAATAGTCCACATAAGGCACAAAGGGGCCATTCTCCACACCTCCCTCACCATTTTATTACCCCTTTGGCCTTTCCAGCAAGCTAGGTGGTCAAAGCTAGGAGTTTCTATTTTTATGTTCTTCTTTTTCTTCCTATTAGGGGTTTTCTTGAATACTCCCTGTATACTATGGTTATGTCCCTCTGCGCTTTATTAATAATATGAAATTACTTATAAAAATAAAATACAATAAAATAAAGATAGTAGGTGCTAGTGGATTTTTTTTCCCTCAAGCTTTCAATAAACTATTTACTGGCTTTCCTTATTATCTAAACAATAAACAGTCTTATGTTGGAGGGGAATGTTTTAGCTGCCCAGTATTTCAATTTCTAACACTGGCTAAAAGATACACTGCAATTAAGGGAGAAACTCCACCAGTTGACTTGTCTGTTTTCCCAAACATGGAGATTCCTTTTTTATTGATTATTCGCTCTGTATGTGTTAGCATCAACTTTTAGCTTCAAGATGCAACCCAATGCCTGCTTATTATAATCAGAAAAATTTACATTTTTTCCTTTGCATTGACTAATATGTTTCTGCTGATCATTATTTTGTTTTCTGTTGATCGAGAATAGCAAAAGTGCACCATGGCCATCTGTCACACGCTGATGGAAATGGAGATTGGGTTTTAACTATATTTACAGCTCTATCTCTTGTAAGTAATATTTATATTAGGTTTGTGGGTTATCTTTCAATTTGTTTCTTCTGCTGTACTCACAATGACTTTATTACAGCATTGATTTAATGCGACTCCCCTTCCCACTTCCCAGATTCGAATGCAGATCCTTGTCAGAGTTGCATTTTCTCTTAATAAGAGATGTAGCATCAAAATTGTTAACTTTTGTGCATGTACTCTTTTCTGTTATAAACTTGAGAACAAATATGTGCAATCTTAGCCTGAATATTCTCTATGTTTGTTGTCCAGTATTTTACGAGGTATGGTTAGCCAAAGGATTATGGACCCCTAGAAGCACAATGGCACACCGTTTTCGTTTGTCTTGCTAATGAACCCTCTATCTTCCACTTGGAAATTGGATAGAGTTATACTGACGCAGGATTTTATATACGATTAGTTCTGCGAATGTGCTAGAAGAGGACAATTATTGATGTGTTCCTAAGATTGTCACCTATATTCTAGTTGAAAATTAAGAACTGTTTGAGTCTATGGCTTCTTGTTGAATCTTCATATTTTGTTCTGGTTGTAGCATACCTTTAATATAGATTACAAAAAATTTTGAACTTGAAAATATTAGAAATTAGTTTTATTTTATTAATATCAGGAGCAAGACATCTTCACTTTTTACTCAGAATGGAGTTATATTTCACTTACACTGTGTTTTGGTTTTAGAGATGTGTTCCATTAGTCTTTGGGTATTTAGTATAATCCGTAAGTGAAATAAAACTATAAGTTATCAGGATATACGCATAAGTCCAGTCATATTTGGTTATGAGAAGTGAGAATGGCACTGGTCTTCCTACTCGAAACATAATCCATAAATGAAATAAAACTATATGCTATCAGGATATACTCATTAGTCATATTTGGTTATGGGAAGAGAAAAGACTAGTGGTATTTGGACTAGATGATGATTTTCTCATTGAAGAAGGGGGGTGAGTGACAGGCCTGGGACTTGTGCTTGTCTATCAAATAATAATAATAAAAAAATCTGGTTTTGGTTTTGGGAGTTTTTTGTTGGTCTAGTGCGAGAAGGATATGTATTAGTACTTATAGCAAAATGGCATGTACATTTTTTTGTGAACTTGTTGACTATGGTAAACTTCGATTAATTCTGTTCTTAGTGATAATCGTGCTCTAGGTATCCCCTTGTTAAACCATCCACAATTGAACTTATTTTCGCCTATCATGGCTTTCTTCCTCCCTGTGGTTCCTTGGGGTGTTCATGCGTTGGATTGGTTAGGTCTAAGGGGGATATTTCTAATCAAACTGACCCTTTTGGTTGTATAGCATGCCCACCTGAACTGAATTAAATACCTTTGAAACCACTGGTTTGATTGTAGGGAAGTCGAGCTAAAGGTGGTTTGGGTTGATCTGTTGTTAAGGCCAGATCATAATATCCTCCACCATCACCACACATATAGCTCCCACTTGACCACATCTCCTAAATTACTTAAAGGATCCAAATAGGTAAGCATGGTAATTGAATTCAACCCAAACTGAATGGGAAAATGTCAAGATTTGTTGTCAAATCGAGAATTTGAGTCATAAACCAGCTTGAGCTTGATTGATCATGATATTGACAGAGAAGTGATCAAGGCCCAAGAACAATGTAGCTTAGGTCACTAAGGAGGCTATCAACCCTAACTGAAAGGGAAAACGACAAGATTTGTTGTCAAAACCATAATCTGAGTCGTAAGCCAGCATGAGCATGAGTGATCATGACATTGATAGAAAAGCCATAAAGGCCCAAAGACAATGTAGCCTAGGTCACCAAGGAGGTGATCATGGAGAAGCTGGGCTGGGAGTCAAGTTTGCGGGGAGTGTGGATGAGTTGTGGAGTATGATGGCAAAGAGATTGTGGATGAGATGAGGAGTGGAGGAGGGGCTAAGAAGTTAATTGTTTAGCTGTGGTAAAATTTCCCCATAGGTAGTTTGTCCCTCTGGCCCTTGCTTTTCCTCAGGTATAGGGGATTTTTTGAGGGGTTTTGGTTTTGCTATGACTGCATTGGCTGGGATGGATTTGAGTTGTGAGGGAGGGCAATGAAGCCGTGGAGCTATTCAATGGGGTGGAAGCCTCTCTCTGTACCCGTCTAAGTTCATATTCCCTAGCTGTGTTGGGGAATTTTGGTGGCTCAAGTTTTGGGTGCTTAGATTGGCTAGTGCAAAGAGTGAAGGAAATCCATCGAGTTGTGGGGTCTCGTGCAGGGCTATTGAAGTTGAAGCTAGCCATTGTCATCAGGGCTCGGCCTCTAGTTCTAAACTAGGGAACAAAGGCAGGGAGTTAAAGAAGGTTGGAGTGTTCCATCAATTACGATTCAAAAGGCGAGAGCTCAAGCTGTGGTAAAGGTAAGGAAAGGGGGTTATCAGTTTTTAATGAAGCTTAAATTGTTATCTTGGAATGTAAGAGGGTTGAATGAGGAGGATAAATGTTTTAGGGTGAGAAACTTAGTTAGAGAGTGGAAGGTTGACATTGTCTGTTTTCAAGAGACTAAGCTTGAAGTCATGTCTTGTAGTGTGGTGCATAGTTTTTGGGGTTGCCATCATGTGGATTGGTGTTGTTTGGACTCCAGAGGGGCTTCAAGAGATGTTTTGATTATGTGAACTAGGAGGGTGGTGGAGATGATCGACGAGTGTGTGGGGGAGTTCTCTTGGGATGTTACCTTTAGAAATGTTGATGATCATTTCACTTGGGCTTTTGCCGGTGTCTATGGCCCTAATTCGGATAGGTATGGAAGGCTCATTTGGGATAAGTTGGCTGGTATGCTCAGCTGGTGAAATTTGCCTTGGTGCATTGAGGTTGACTTTAATGTTACCAGATTCCCAAGTGAGAGATCAGGCAAAACTCGTTTATGCCCAACTATGGTGGACTTCTCTAATTTAATTTTTGATTAGGGCTCTTGTTGGAGGAACTTTTACCTGGTCAAATAATTAGGAATCACCCTCTTGGTCCATAATTAATAAATTTTTGGTCTCTTCGGAATGGGAAGCCCAGTTTCTTGGTGTGTCCTAGAGGAGGAGGCTTCCTAGACTTTACTCGGATCATTTCCCAATTCTCCTAGACTGTGGTGACTTTTATAGGGGTAGTAGGTCCTTCAAATTTGAAAATGTGGCTAAAGTCTAAGGGTTTTGTGGACAAGGTGAAACGATGGTGGGATTTTTATCCTTTCCAAGGCTCTCCGAGCTTCATTTTAGCTAGTAGTTTAGTTGAAGGCCTGAGGTGTACGGTCTTTCTTTTGATTCTATTGATGAGGCTGTCTCCTTTGCTGTTTGTCTTTGTGATGGAGGCCTTTGGTAGGGTGATTTCCGCTGCAGCAAGTGGGGTTTGTTGTTTGGCTTCTTTGTGGACAATGACTTATAGTTCTCACCTTTTGTTGCTGATGACTTTGATTTTTTGTGGGGCCGACCCAAATCATCTATGTAATCAATGATGCTTATTCTTATATTTTCAAGATGTTTCGGGTTTAAAGGCAAACTTAGCCATGTTGGAATTGGTTTCTGTGGTTAATGTTGATAATATGGATGGAATGGCTGGGATTCTGGGTTGTGGGGTTGCAAATTTGCCTTTGACGTAACTTGATCTTCCGTTGGGGGCCCTCTTATGAGGCCAAACATGTATGGGACAATCTTATTGTGAAGATAGAACATTGGTTGGCTATTTGGAAGAGGATGTATTTGTTTAAGGGTGGTAGCATTACCCTTATCAAGAACACCCAATGCAATTGACCCACATACTTCATATCCCTCTTTCCTCTCCCTAAGGGTGTTGCAAATCGTATTGAGAAACTTCAACATGATTTCCTATGGGGGGTGCTAGGCGAAGAGTTCAAATATTACCTAGTTAGATTGTCTAATGTTTGTACACCAATCTCAGAGAGAGGGTTGGGGGGTTCAAAAAAAAACTTGAACTCTCTTATTTAAATGGCTTTCGCACTATGGTCTTGAAAGAGAAGCTTGGTGGATAGTGGCGGTAGACTCCAAATATGGAAGTTCATGGGGTGGATGGTGTTCTAGTGAGCCTGTTGGGACATATGGGTGGGGTTATGGAAGAATATTAGGAGGGGTTGGGGGAAGTTCTCAAGTCATACTAGATTTTATGTGGGAGATGGCTCCAAAGTTAAATTTTGGCGTGATCTATGGTGTGGGGATATGGCTCTTTATGAAGTATTTCCAGTTTTATTTGGTATTGCTTGCACAAAGGATGCTTATATTGCAGCTCACATGGAACTTTCTAGAGGTTCCATTCACTGGAACATGAGCTTTGCTAGAGTGAATCATAATTGAGAGGTGGATGTCTTTGCTCGTTCTTCAAGCTGTTGTATTTAGTGCTACTGAGACGGGAAAGTGAGGACAAGCTAGGTGGCTCCCATCCAAAAGAGTGCTGTCTCATGTTAAATCCTTTTTCATTGTCATGGGGTGTAATGATGGCTTCCTTTTCCCTTGAAATTGTGTTTGGCGAGACTAAGGTTGCATTGAGGGTGGCTTTTTTGCTTGGTCGACAGCCTTAGGAATGATTCTTACAATGGACAATCTCCAAAAACGGCCCATCATTGTGGCTGATAGGTGTTGTATGTGTAAAAGGAATGGAGAGTTTGTGTACCATCTTCTTCTCCATTATGAAGTTGCTTGTGCTATTTGGAATATTTTCTTCAGTCGAATTGGGCTGTCTTTGGTTATGCCTACATGAGTAGTCAACTTGTGTACTTGTTGGTGTATTGCCGACAACACTTGTAGTGATGTTGTGTGGAAGATGGTGCCTTCGTATCTTTTGTGGTGTCTTTGAAGGGAAATGAATGACAGAAGTTTTGAGGACCATGAGAGTACTTTAGAGGAGAGAGTCTTTATTTTTCAGCATTTTGTATCTTTGGACAACTGATTTTGTTTCTCTTTTGGTGATTAATTACTAGCTAGGTGGCTTCTCTTGTATACTCTTTGTGTAATTAGAGGCGCCCTACGCTTTTATTGATATTTTGATTCTTTATCAAAAATATTATTCAGTTGTGGGCAGGTTCATGAGTAACCATGAATACGCCACTTACAATTTGATACACGTGCTTTAATATCTACCTATATTTTAATTTTTTACATATATACTCAGATTGGTTCAGGTTACCTTGGTTTGGAAAATGGAAAACAAAACAGTGAACCTACCCCCCATTGGATTGTAAAAAAACTGAGCCAATCTGAACTGCTGCCTTCATAGAAAATGTCTGAATGGTTGGGAGGGTGGTTTAGTGGACACCCCCACCGGTTTCTCTGCAAAATAGTTTTGACCGATGGATTGATGCAGCACATTATTTGATTCTTCTTTATTGTTAATATGTTCAATTTTTTTAGCATGTTAGGTCTAAGACATTTCTAATTGTTTTCGCTTTTCTTGCAGATAATTGATGTTTTGGAATTCATCCCTACCCATGTGGCGGTATGATTCCTTTCCATTAAGAATGTGTGTGCACATGCGCTGCTTGCATGCATGAGCTCATGTGGCTGTATAAATATGTTACTGTATATCTCCCAAACAGTTGCTTTGTCTGTTTGTTTCATTTAATGGTTTTTTTTTTTTTTTTGTATATTGGTATGTTTTATTGGGCATGTAAGAATTGCATTCTTTTTGGTGCAATTTTTTTTTTCCCTCTTGCAATTTCTTTTCTTTCTTTGGCTGGTAATAAGTAGTGTCACACAACCCTAGGTGTAGTAGTTTACAGTTCTTATTTCATTTGCGCAGTTTTTAATCGTATATGACCCATCCGAATTGTATGAATAAAATATAGTGGTGCATGAGTCTCTGGAAGAATAATGTTGATGTTTCAATAGCTTTCCTATGTTATGTGCTGTTTTTTATTGCGGCTAATCGTTTCATATTAGGACAAAGCTGCCCTTTTTCTTTTTTCTCCTTTCCCAGATTTTGCTTTATTGTTGTTGTGTTTGATTCTTATGTAATCTTAATGGGTTTTCCTTATTCTTTTTCTCTTTCTTTTTAGCATCTTTCTTTTATTTAATTTGGGAGTTTTTGCTCATTATTTTTCTTTTGCCATGCAGGTGGTATTTGATCATGATGGTGAGCGATTTGGTCATATTGTTCATTTTGTATTATTCCTTTCAAAGTATGCTTGTGAATGTCGCTGCCCCAATAGTTTTATATCAATTGTAATAAAACGAAGCCCATCATCCCTGTCTAAAGCTTTCTCTCAATGAGAGGCATGAAGAATAATCACCATTGCAACCGATCAAATGATTATTGATAAACTTTTATGTCCTGCACGTCCTTGTTCTGCTTCATGTCCTTCTGCATGCCACGTCAGCATGAATTTCTCTCTCATCCCAGCGGCGCGTGAGGAATAGTGACGATGCGTGTGTGAATTTTGATCAGTGTTCAGGTAGTGTAGGTTGAGGGTCATCGAGTTTTGATCGGAAAAATGGGTTATCTGGGTATTTCTATGTAGAAACCAAATCCTTTGAGATTAGATCAAATGTTCAAGGCGGAGTCCAATTGGTGGAGAAGAGTCAGGGAAAAACACGAGAAGTGATCATGGCATGGCCAACCATTTTCTGGTTAGTGAGTGCCTGGGACTATTTGACAAATATTGAGATTGTTCGTGACAATTGGAGGACTTTTCGCTTTGGTAGCTTTTTGTACGTGATGCATCGAAGAAAGAATTCCCATGGCATTTACCTGGAGTTGTCGGAATATGGTGGGAAGGGACGGAGGAGTTTTGTGATTATACCAGAGGGGCATGAAGGGAAGGGATGGAAAGATTGCCAATTGCAATTGCAGAGGCTAAAGTTACACTTTGAGAAGAATAGAGAAGGGGTGATTAATGAGGAGGAGTCGGAGGGGAAGATACAAACAGGACCGTCGAGTGGAGGGAACAAAGTGACGCCACCGGTGGGGCGCCAAATACCAGCAGGTGGGGCTTCAAAACTGGCGTTCCTATGCAGCGGCGGTGGTTGGGGAAAAAATCACGGCCGGTGATCTTGGTACACAGGCAGCCGGTGAGGGGGATCCAAAACTAAGTAAGGAAGGTGCGCAAATTTTGGAGATCATGACCGGAGATCACGTCCTACAGCAAAAGGACATTTTGGCGCTGCACAACCTGGAGGATATCACTAGCATTAAGGAGATAGTGCTTTCCTTACAAAAGCAGATAGCCGGCTGTGTATTTAAGCTGGAGCAGGGCTGGGGGACTAAGGGGCTGGAGATGGGCTGGGGGAATAAGGGGCTGAAGCTGGGCTGGGGGAATAAGGGGAAGGAGAGTTAGATGGGCCAAGGTAAAGAGGGGAATGGGTTGAAGGAATGGGCCCCAAGAGGGGAGAACGAAGATGGGCCTGATCAGTCCAAACTGGTTGTGGAGCCGGTAGACAAACCCACAAGACTTCAAATAATAAATAGATACCGTAAGATATACGTACGCCATTACCCACCCAGAACCAGAAGATGGCGCCCAAAAACAATGGACCGCATGTACCAACTGGTGACTGCAGAATCGCCGGCGAATGATCGGAGTAGGACGTCGGGGCAACTAAAGGAGCTTCTAGGTATAGAACATGCCGATGAGAAGGAAGGACAAACTGGTCAGGCTGAAAACGAGACAGAGATGGCCAAAGATGGAAGAGCAGATCTTACTGGTGCTATAGAATGTATGGGTCAGCTCCAGGGCCGGAAATACAATGCCTAGAGCAGGCTGAAGGGACTCTAGGAAAACCTCAGGCGATGTACGAGGATGTAGGAGATTCTGATTTTAACGGTGAGAGGGTGCTGGCCATGGAGAATATTCCAGAGCAATCTAATGATGGGGGAGTAGATGGGCAAGACGAAAATGAAAATGATAAGGCCGAAAAGGAGAGAGCAGCACCTACTGGAGATATAGAGGTTAAGGGTCAGCGAGTGGGTGAAGCTTCGAAAGTCCCAGACCCTGCCGCCTCCGCTTTCATGGCACTAGAGACGGCGGCAATAGGGGCAGCTTAGCAGGACGAGACTGACGCAGACAAGGCCGAAGAGGGGAGAACAGAACCGTTTGGAGCTATAGAAGCTATGGGTCAGTTTGTGGGTAGGCTTTCGAAAATGCCAGACCTTGTCGGAAAGACCCGTCGGAGACACACAGGTGATAGCTAAGGAATCAGGCGGCGCAGAAAATACCGGTGAAGCGGGTCTGTTTGTGGTGACACTTATGGAGTAGTCTGAAGATGGGGGAGTTGAAGAAACGGTAGAGGCGAGGGAGGCCGAGCAGTGTCTGGGCGTTGGTGAGGGGGTTGGTGCAATGATAGAAAGGGTCGGCCTACTAGATGAAATTGGGGGGGGGGGGGGGGGATATTCCACTTCTAGCCCCCCTTCGGATTGGGTTTTAGAAAGGGTGCTAGAATTTTGTCATGAATTGGGACTCGAGTGATATGCATGAGGAGGAGTTGATGGGACTGTTTACTGCCATTGAGACCAATGCAGCAAATGGGCGAAAGGGCAGTGGTCAACAGGGGAATGATAAAGTGGGGAATGAGGAAATCATGAATTAAAGCGGTTGGAAAGCACAATGAATTATGATGTGAAGGGATTGCGTAAAGTGGGTGGAAAAGGGAGGGCTGGAAAATTTTGTTAATGAAGCCAAAGATAATTTCGTGGAATGTGCGAGGTATGAATGAGCTGGAGAAAGACTGAAGATTATGAGGAGACTAAGAGAGTGGAAGGCGGATATTGTATGTTTACAGGAGACAAAAATGGAGGTTATTAATATTGAGGTGATTCGTAGTGTGTGGGGGTGTAATCATGTTGGTTGGCTATACTTTTTTTGATAAGGAAAGTCAATGTATTAAAAGCGCAAGGGGCGCAACCCACATACATAAGAAGTATACAAAAGAGCCCACTACACAAGCTTTAAATTGAAAAGGACGCACAGAGATCTATAAATTCCGTAAGCGTTGAAGCTTGCGAAGAATACCCCAAGATCCTCCAAGAGAAAAGTGTTTGGAGCACCATTTTCTTCAATTCTATAGTTCCCATTTCACGATCCTCAAAACTCTGCGCATTCCTTTCTCCATAAGGACCACATTACACACAAAGGGGCCATCCTCCAAAGGTGCATGACTGTCCGCTTTCCCCTTTGCCCTCTCCAACTTCCCAAGCATTCCTTCAAACTCCCCAGCATCATCCACGTTATTCGAAATAGTTGGAGAATCATATTCCATACCTCTACAGTAGCTTCACAATGCACTAAAAGGTGATCAATAGATTCCCCACTCTTTTTGCACATACAACACCACTCCGTCACAATGATGTTCTTCTTTCGTAGGTTGTTCAATGTTAAAATTTTCCCCATAACCGCTGTCCATATGAAGAAAGCCACGCGCGAAGGAGCTTTACTCTTCCAAATAAGCTTCCACGGGCCATCCACTGGGGCTGAATTAATCTTCACCTTGTAGAATGACTTCACCTCAAAAATTTTCCTCTTCAAGGGAATCCAACTAATTTTATCTACCCCACCATGCCTTACCTGTTGGGAATACATCATTTTGAAAAATCTCGAAGCCTCCTCCAGTTCCCAATCATGAAAAAGCAGAATAAACCTTACATTCCAATTAATAGCACCATTTATCATCTCCATATTCTCCTCCACCCATGCCTCCTTTACACATGCTATATTGAACGAGGCGGGAAACAACTTCTACCATGATACCTCCCCACACCACACATCCTGCCAAAACAAAACTCGAGACCCAGTTCCTATCTCGAAACGCATATGTTGCTTAAACTCATCCCACCCCCTTCGGATACTTTTCCACATTCCCACCCCATACAACCCTCCTACCTCCTTGGAACACCAATCACCCCTCATCACCTTATATTTAATCTCCACTAATTTCCTCCACCACGCATCTCTTTCATGTGCAAATTTCCACAACCATTTACCCAATAAAGCTCGATTAAATTGAATCAAATTCTTTACCCCTAATCCCCTTGCCTCTGTAGGCATGCAAATTTTGGACCAATTTACCAAGTGGAACTTGTACTTGTCACCTTCACCTCCCCACAGAAAATCTCTTTGTATTTTTTCGATCCGCTTCACCACAGTCACTGGAATTTGAAATAGCGATAAGTTGTATGTGTATGCTAGATAGCGTACTCTTGATCAACGTTAGTCTCCCACCCTTGGATAAATACATACGCTTCTACCCTACCAACTTCATCTCCATCTCCTCTATGACCTTATTCCATATAGAGGGGTCCTTATTATGAGCCCCCAAAGGTAGCCCCAAGTATATAAACGGCATCGAATCCACTCCACACCCAATTATACTTGCCAATCCTTCTACATCTTCCACCTCACCTACAGGAGCAATCACAGACTTTGATAAATTTATTTTCAGCCCCGAAACGGCTTCAAAACACAGCAACAAACATCTCAAGTTCCGAAGTTGTTCCACCTTTGGCTCACAAAAGATAATAGTATCATCTGCAAATAATAAGTGCGACACTTCCATTATCTCATCAAGCTGCAAACCCACCAAGAAACCAGCCATAAGCTCTCTCTTCGCCATTGCCTTCATCATCCTACTAAATGCCTCCATCACCAACACAAATAATAGAGGGGACAAATGATCCCCTTGTCTCACTCCTCGAGAACTACTAAAAAAATCGGCCGGTGTTCCATTAATGAGCATGGAAAATCATACAATAGAGACACAATGATGAATCCAACCTCTCCACCTTTCCCCGAAACCGCATCTCTTTAACATGTGTAATAAAAAGTCCTAGTTGACATGATCATAAGCCTTCTCCAAATCCAACTTGCAAATAAGACCCGGTTCCCCAGCTCGAATCCGGCTATTCACACATTCATTTGCCATTAAAACAGAATCTAAAATTTTCCTACCTGGTATAAATGCATTTTGGGTATGTGATACAAGCTTCCCCATTATTGAATTCAACCGACTAACCAAAACCTTCGAGATTATTTTATACCCCCCCGCTTACCAGACTAATTGGTCAAAAATCCTTTATGTCCACCGCCCCAGCATTCTTTGGAATAAGTGCAACAAAAGTAGCATTAATGCTCTTCTCAAATTTACCACTATCATGAAATTCCTTGAAGACCGCCATCAAGTCCTCCTTAAGCACCTCTCAACATTTTTGATAGAACACCATAGTAAAGCCATCCGGTCTAGGTGCTTTATCACCCTTTAATTTCCTCACCACCGCCCAAACCTCTTCTTCCTCAAAATCTCTCTCCATCCACAATCTCTGCCCTTCCTCTATGGAATTAAGATTTTCCATCAAAAGATCTAAGAATGTGGTTGGTCTCCCATGACACTGCTCAGAATACATCTTTATAAAAATGCACAATATGATCCTGTATAGTTGCCGGATCCTCGGTCCTACTCCCACCCACCATCATTGCCGCAACCGTGTTATTTCTCTTATTCGAGTTTGCCAACCTATGAACGAACTTCGTATTCCAATCACCCTCTTTTAGCCACAATGCTCTAGATTTCTGCCTCCAACTCATTTCTTCGTGAAAGAGTGTCTTCTCTAAGTTTTGGGAACACTCATCTCGCCGAAGTGTCTCCTCCTCCATTAAATCTCTACTTTCTATTATGCTATCCAGCCCACCCAATACCTCCAACTCCTTTTTACGTTTGCCTATGTCTCCAAAAATCTCCACATTCCATTTTTTGAGATCCCCTTTCAATGCTTTCAACTTATGAGCCAACACATAACTGGAGTTAACTTCGAAAGAATAGGAGTTCCACCAATTCTTGACCTGCTCCACTGATGTAGGACGATATTTATCTTTATTTTCAGTAAAAACGAAAATAAAGAAAATATCAAAAATAATATTGGAGCAGCGCCGCTTGATCAGAATTTTAGCTATTCTCAAACAATGGAAGTACAAAAGGAAAGATTGCCACGATTCCCGCTGATTGTCAATTTTATATTAGGATTTTATTTTATTTTATTAGGACTTTATTTCCTTTCCTTATTAGGATTAGGTTTACTACTACTATAGGATTATGTTTACTTTCCTACTAGGATTA
>NC_081541.1:16183460-16221027 GCF_901000735.1 Corylus avellana
TTTGGTGGAAGTAGACGAAAAGGAAAAATCATGTCTTGATTCTATCTATATAGATTTCTCCAAGTACTTTTCTTCAGAGGAGCCACATGTGCCATGTTCCAAAGAAAACTCGAGGACGAGTTTTTTTCAAGTGGGGGTGTCTGATGTAGGACGATATTTATCTTTATTTTCAGTAAAAACGAAAATAAAGAAAATATCAAAAATAATATTGGAGCAGCGCCGCTTGATCAGAATTTTAGCTATTCTCAAACAATGGAAGTACAAAAGGAAAGATTGCCACGATTCCCGCTGATTGTCAATTTTATATTAGGATTTTATTTTATTTTATTAGGACTTTATTTCCTTTCCTTATTAGGATTAGGTTTACTACTACTATAGGATTATGTTTACTTTCCTACTAGGATTAGATTTACTTTCTCTACTAGGATTAGATTTACTTTCTCTACTAGAAGTAGGTTTACTTTCTCTACAAGTATTTCTCTTCTATAAATAGGCTTGCCTATTATGTAAAACTCAATCAATTGAATTATTATAAAATCAGAGAATTCTCTCTCAAATACTCTGCGGAGTTTTATCCTTCTTTTAGCCTGCGGGCTTGTTTTTATCTTTTTGGGTAGAAGACGAAGACGCTTCTCCTTGCAGAATCAAAGACGCTGCTCTTTGATTAGTTACCTTAGTCTTCCGCTACGTCAGTTGGTATCAGAGCAGGCTTTATCCTGATCATGGCCAATCAGCGCAACGGTGACAAACTTCTCCAACAACGCCGCTTGTAGGGGAGGGGCTCTTTCGAAAGCCAAATTCATGGGGTATCCGAGCCGGCATTATCCGGATTCGATGGCCAACTTATACTACAACAACAACTTCTATAACGACGCCGTTCGTGAGAGGGATGTTGTTTCGAGATCCGACTACCAGCGATACATCAAGCGATCAGAGGCTCCTTGGAGAACCGAATTCCAAGAGCTCAAGCAGACAGCGCAGATGATGCAACAGGAGGTGCGCCAATTGTGGGAGTCGTTTGAACGCAGGCAGATGCGTGCCCATTGGAATCACAGAGACACTCGGGAGTACCGGATGAATAACGATCTCCCTTCATTAGATGGTTATCTTCACATTGAAGATTACCTTGACTGGATAATGGAGGTAGAAAGATTCTTTGAGTACATGTGTATTCCGGAAGAAAAGAAGGTGAAGTTGGTGGCTTATAAGCTCAAAGGTGGAGCATCCGCTTGGTGGGAATGGTTGAAGCTCTCTCGATCCAGGGAAGGAAAAAGACCCGTGACATCTTGGCCTAAGATGAAGCGGTTACTCAATGCCCGGTTCCTACCACCAGATGACTATGGGATCCGAAGGGAACCCGTTCAATATCTGTATGTTGACCGATTCCGTGAGGATGACGTAAGCCACTTTCGTCATGTCCATAATCATCTTCATAACTCTCCAAATAGGCCCTTCGCCTATGAAGAGAATTTTAATTATGGTGAAGAAGTTGTGGAAGATGTTAAGTTGGTTGAAGAAGTGGAGTTGCCATCAGAGAAAACATATGTGCAGCCACCATCATTGATTCCAACGACTACATCAATGGAGGAACAGCTACCGCCTCCTCCACCACAAGTGCAACTTCCTCTACCACAATTACAACCTCCTCCACCACAAGTGCAACCTTCTCCACCACAGATGCAACCTTCTCCACCACAAGTGCAACTTCCTCTACCACAGATGCAACCTACACCACAGGTGCAACTCATCACGATCATCACAAAAATTGACGATTCTTTTGAAGAAAACAATGAAGTTGAAGATGATACCCAAGAAGAAATCGTTGGAGGAATTTTGGTGGAAGTAGACGAAAAGGAAAAATCATGTCTTGATTCTATCTATATAGATTTCTCCAAGTACTTTTCTTCAGAGGAGCCACATGTGCCATGTCCCAAAGAAAACTCGAGGACGAGTTTTTTTCAAGTGGGGGTGTCTGATGTAGGACGATATTTATCTTTATTTTCGGTAAAAACGAAAATAAAGAAAATATCAAAAATAATATTGGAGCAGCGCCGCTTGATCAGAATTTTAGCTATTCTCAAACAATGGAAGTACAAAAGGAAAGATTGCCACGATTCCCGCTGATTGTCAATTTTATATTAGGATTTTATTTTATTTTATTAGGACTTTATTTCCTTTCCTTATTAGGATTAGGTTTACTACTACTATAGGATTATGTTTACTTTCCTACTAGGATTAGATTTACTTTCTCTACTAGGATTAGATTTACTTTCTCTACTAGAAGTAGGTTTACTTTCTCTACAAGTATTTCTCTTCTATAAATAGGCTTGCCTATTATGTAAAACTAAAATCAATTGAATTATTATAAAATCAGAGAATTCTCTCTCAAATACTCTGCGGAGTTTTATCCTTCTTTTAGCCTGCGGGCTTGTTTTTATCTTTTTGGGTAGAAGACGAAGACGCTTCTCCTTGCAGAATCAAAGACGCTGCTCTTTGATTAGTTACCTTAGTCTTCCGCTACGTCATCCACGAACCCCTCTGCTTGTAACCACATGTTTTCAAACCTGAAGGGTATACGACCCCTTCTTCCAGTTCCACACTCCAATATCACTGGAAAGTGATCTGATAATACTCAAGGCAGCCTTTTTTGGCATACATCTGGATAGCATTCCTCCCATTTTGCTGAAATCAAAAATCTATCTAGTCTGGACCCTGCACGCCTATTAGACCATGTGATCCGCCCTCCTACCTTTGGAAGATCGATAAGCCCATGCTCAAAAATAAAATCAGCAAAAGCGGTCATTGCTTGCGTTTGTCTTGTAGCTCGTACTCTTTCTCCAGAGTTGCGCACGACATTAAAATCCCCTCACACACACCAAGGTCGATCCCACACATTCATTAAACCTCCCAGTTCAACCCAAAAATTGCTTCGGATACAAGCATCATTTGGCCCATAAACACCCACAAAAGCCCATTCAAAATTTTCTGTGACACTTCGGTAGACACAAGCTACTACAAAATGCTCTACACATTCCTCAACCTTCTCCACCACTCGTCTATCCCACATTAATAAGATACCTCCGGATGCACCCGTAGCTCTCAAGTATAGCCAACCAACATGATTACACCCCCACACACTCCGAATCACCTCACTATTAATAACCTCCATTTTTGTCTCCTGTAAACACACAATATCCGCCTTTCACTCTCTTAGCCTCCTAATCTTCACTCTTTTCTCCAGCTCATTCATACCTCGCACATTTCACGAAATTATTTTTGGTTTCATTAACAAGATTTTCCAGCCCTCCCTTTTCCATTCAGTTTACGCGATCCCTTCACATCATAGTTCACTGTGCTTTTCAACTGCTTTAATTCACGACTACGTCGATTCCCCACTTTACCATTCCCCTATTGACCACTGCCCCTTCGCCCATTTGCTCTATTGGTCTCAATGGCAGTAAACAGTGCCAACAACTCCTCATGCCCATCACACTTGAGTCTCAGTTCTTGACAAAATTCTAGCACCTGTTGTAAAACCCAATCCGGAGACATAGCCTGAGTTTCTCCAGCTCCCATAATGGCTAGGGGTGGAATATCTAAAACTACCGGCCTCCCCATTTCATCTAGTATTCCGACCATTTCTGTTACTGCACCAACCCCCTCACCAACGTCTAGACACTGCTCGGCCTCCGTCGCCTCTACCATTCCTTCAACTTCCCCACCTTCAGACTGCTCTGTAGGTGTCACCACAACCAGACCCACCTCGCCGGTAATTTCTGCACTGCTGGGTTCCTTAACTGTCGCCGGTATGTCTCCGGCGGTCTTTCCGGTGAGTTCTGGTATTTTCGAAAGCTTACCCACGAACTGACCCATAGCTTCAATATCTCCCAATGGTTTTGTGTTCCCCTCTTCGGCTCTGTCTGCGTCAGTCTCACCCTGCTCCGCTACCCCTGTTGCCGCCTTACCTCCTGTCGCCGTCTCTGGTGCCATGAAAACGAAGCCGGGAGGGTTTGGGCCTTCTCTAGTACCATCTTCGGCCATCTCTGTCTTGTTTTCAGCCTGCCCAGCTTGTCCTTTCTTCTCATCGGCGTGTTTAGTGCTGAGAAACTCCTTTAGTTGCTTTGGCGTCCCACTCCGATCAGTAGCTGGCGATTATGCAGTCATCGGTTGGTACGTGTGGTACTTCTCATCGGCATGTTCTGTGCCGAGAAACTCCTTTTGTTGCTCCTGCGTCCCACTTCGATCAGTCGCCGGCGACTCTGCAATCACCGGATGGTACATGTGGTCCACAGTTTTTCGGCGCCATCACCGGCGTACGTATATCTTTCGATACCTATTGATAATCTGAAGTCTTGTGGGTTTATCTACCGGCTCCACAATCAAGTTGGACTGATCAGGCCCATTCTCGTTCTCCCCTCTTGGGGCCCAGTCCCTCAACCCATTCCCCACTTTACCTTGGCCCATCTGATTCTCCTTCCCCTTATTCCCCAAGCCCAGCTCCAACCCCTTAGTCCTACAGCCTAGCTCCAGCTTAAATAGACAGCTGGCTATCTGTTTTTGTAAGGAAAGCAATATCTCCTAAATGCTCGTGACATCCTCCAGGTTATGTGGCGCCAGAATTTCCTTTTGCTGCAGGACGTGATCTCCATTCATGATCTCCAGAATTTGCGAACCTTCCTTACTTAGTTTGGGATCCCCCTCACCGGCTGCCTGTGTACCAAAATTGCCGGCCGTGATTTTTTCCCCAACCACCACTGCTGCATAGGAACGCCGGTTCTGAAGCCTTGTCTGCTGGTTTTGGGGCCCCGCCGGTGGCATCGCTTTGGTCCCTTTGCTCACTGGTCCTGTTTGTATTTTCCCCTCCGACTCCTCCCCATTGATCACACCTTCTCTATTCTTCCCAAAATGTAACTTTAGCCGCTATAATTGCGATCGGCAATCTTTCCATCCCTTCCCTTCATGCCCCTCTGGTATAATCACAAAACTCCTCTGTCCCTTCCCACCATATTCCGACAACTCTAGGTAATTGCAGTGGGAATTCTTTCTTCGCTGCATCACGTACGAAAAGCTACCAAATCAAAAAGTCCTCCAATTGTCACGAATGATCTCATTATTTGTCAAATAGTCCTAGGCACTCACTAACCAGAAAATGGTTGGCCATGCCATGATCACGTCTTGTGTTTTTCCCCCCCGATTCTTCTCCCCCAATTGGACTCCGCCTTGCACATTCGATCTAATCTCAAAAGATTTGGTTTCTACATAGAAATACCCCAGATAACCCATTTTTCCAATCAAAACTCGATGACCCTCAACCTACACTACCTGAACACTGATCAGAATTCACACACGCACAGTCACTATTCCTCATGCGCTGCTGGGATGAGAGAGATTAGTAATTCACTACCTTAAACATTAAAACTTCTTTTCTTCTCATTGCCCCTCAAACTTGCAAGATGACTCACAAGATGATAAGATAACACAAATGAGTGCTACATCATGTTGAATTCTACAGTTCCATAAAGGTTCAACAAAGCAATTCGAGTCCCTCTCCGTCCTCTCTCTGTCCCTCTACATTTTTTAGGTTAGTAAGATAGTTTTCTGCCCTAGCGGCGGTGCTATTGGTGTTGTGCGCTAGGTTTTGGTGAGCTGAAATGGAACGGCGTTTCTCCATAGAAGCGAAATCCTTTTGCCTGTCATCAAAGGAAGGGTGTCTTGATCTCCATTTGGAGGAAAAGAGAAAAGGGTTCGTTGGGGTTAGTTTCATGAGTCAACCTTGTGCTTCATGGTTGGTGGATACGGTCGAGGAGGCAAGTCAATCTCTGTTGAAGGTTGATATTGCCAAGTCATACCGCGAGAGCGATTAGGCTTTGATGGTACATGGGGGTGTTAATACGGCAGGTAGTTTCCTGGAGGTGGCTGTCTTTGCTGAGGGAGGTCGTAAATGAATCATTTGGCTACCTGAGGGCCGTGGTGGGAGGGGATGGCGTTGGTTTGCAAATGAGTTGCGGAGGATGTTGGGTCCACCAGCCCCTGTGCACCCTGTTTTGGGGACGCAGCTCAAGATTGGTTTGGGAGAATCCGGATGTCACCCTGGGCGCTCCTTTGCGGAGGTTCTTCCACTGGTGTCTGGTTTGAAGGTGCCCCCTGTTGGGAGGAGGGAAAGATCTTTGCAACCTCTTGATCTTTTCCCGGTGAAGGACTCTTTTGAGCCTGGTACGATGATTATGAGTCGCAGGTGATGGTGGATTGTTTGGAGTTAGAGTCGTCAGAGCCTGCTAATTCTGTTACATGTTCTATCCCGGCGGCTGATCATACGAAGAAGAAGAAGAAGAAGACCAAGACGATGCTAAGTCTTTTACGTTCCGATTTGGGCCGGGTCCTAGCTGGGTTAGTTAAAGGACTATTAGTTGGGCTGGGTGCATTACCATTAAGGAAAAAATGATGGGTCGTTTCTGCTTTTTTAAAAGGCTTACAAGGCCTCAAGTTTGTGTCTTCCTTAAGCCCAAACATGCTGGGTATTTTAAGTCAGGTTGGCGCAGGGGTATGAAGCGTCATGTTAAGTGTTTGCCTAAGTCTCAACAGTGCGGGTCTGCCTCGCCGGGAGAGTTTGATTTTCCGGCCGCTCGTAGGGAGGCGTATGTTTCTGAGGCATTTGTGCCTGTCGCCGGTGGTCTCGCCGGGGTTTCCAGCGTTGATTTCGAGCTTGCGTTGGTGGGGTTGTCGTTGGCGGAGGTGCATCAGGAGTTACCCCAACAGAACTGTGCGTCGGGGTCTACGTCTCATGCTACAGTGGTGGTCCCTGTATCTTCGACTAAGGCTGCTCTGATGCCGGAGAATATCCAGAATAGTTTGTCGACTCCGCTGAGTACCTTGCCCAGTTTTGGGGATCTTTTTGTTTCTTCTGTGGACAAGGCGGAGGCCCCTGTCTCTCCACCGTCTCTGGTGGCGGTATTTGTCCCTCCGGTGGGAGTTGGTGCTGTTCTGGCAAAGGAGGTTGAGCCTGTTAAGACTGCTTCGACGAAAGGGTTATTACGTCGGGGGTTTTTAGGGTCTAGAAATGTTTCTTCTTCTTCTCTGCTTGGGATGAAGGAGGCTTCATTGTCGACAAAGGGTTCTAAGGTGGTAGCTGAAGTTTCACAGATCTATTCTACTTCGGAAAAGCACGCGGCTGAGCTGGGTTTGAGAATAAGCGAACCTTTTCCTCGCATGTCGGAGAGTGGTGCTCGAATTTACTCCTCTGTTTTCAAATCTCAAATAGGGTATGCCCGGAGGGTGAAGGAGAAGATTGCTAAGCAGTTGCATAAGAACAAGGAACTGTTTGCCGAGGTTGTAGTGGAACCTTCAGAGAAGGGGGTGGAGAACTATTCAGAGGTGGTGATAGATGCGGTGAAATTCGCCTGCAGTGTGGGACTATCTAATGGTGAAGGAGGTGATGAGAAAAGTCTTTTGAATCTCTTTTCAAAAATTGAAGAGAAGCGGGAGCCTTATACCTCTAAGGTAAAAGGGAAGAGGGAATTCAAGAATTTAGAATGCTCCATCAACTATGAGGCTAGAGAGAGACTTTCTTCAGAGAGGTGCCATCGCCAGCGGGATTGTGTTGGGACCAAAAATGCATTTTCCTTTCCTCCAGAGGTGCATTAGGGGCTTGGTGTTTTTTTTAGGCTGATGGTGGGCCATTGTGGGCTTCGGTTTTTGGGTTTTTTGGGTTCTTTCTTTGGTTCTCTGTTTGGTTGTGGTTAATAATTGGGTTTTTGGGTTTTTTCTTTGGGTTTAAATTTGGCTACCTATGTATACTTTCTTGTGTACTTAGAGGCGCATTGCGTTTTTTTTTTTTTTTTTTTTTTTTTAATATATACAATTTACTTATCAAAAAAAAAATCTATTTACAGCTTCTTAGAATTTCTGCTATACATGCACAGCAAAAACCCCACCATGCTCCAAAGTCCAATCAACACAGGGAAAAAGAGAAAAGTATTTAGAATAATAACCCCTTGGTTGGCTATACTTGAGATCTACGGGTGCATCCGGCGGTATTTTATTAATGTAGGATAGACAAGTGGTGGAGAAGGTTGAGGAATGTGTAGGGCATTTTTTAGTAGCTTGTGTCTTCTGAAGTGTCACAGAAAATTTTGAGTGGGCTTTTGCAGGTGTTTATGGGCCAAATGATGCTGGTATCCGAAGCAATCTTTGGGATGAACTGGGAGGTGTAATGAATGTTTGGGATCGACCTTGGTGTGTGGGAGGGGATTTTAATGTCGTGCGTAACCCTGGAGAACGATTATGTGCTACAAGACAAACTCAAGCAATGACTGCTTTTGCTGATTTTATTTTCGAGCATGGGCTTATTGATCTTCCAATGGTAGGGAGGGCGGATCACATGGTCTAATCGGCGTGCAGGGTCCAGACTTGATAGATTTTTGATATCTGCAGAATGGGAGGAACGCTATCTAGATGTATGCCAAAAAAGGTTGCCTAGAGTATTATCATATCACTTTCCAGTGATATTGGAGTGTGGAACTGGAAGAAGGGGTCGAATTCCCTTCAGGTTTGAGAATGTGTGGTTACAAGCGGAGGGGTAAATGAAGCAGGTCAAGAGATGGTGGAACTCTTATTCTTTATAAGGCAACTCTAGTTATGTGTTGGCTCGAAAGTAGAAAGCTTTTAAAGGGGATCTCAAAAAATGGAATGTGGAGGTCTTTGGAGACATAGGAAAACGTAAAACAGAGTTGGAGGAGGTATTGGGTGGGTTGGATAGCATAGTACAAAGTAGAGATTTAACAGAGGAGGAGACACTTAGGTGAGATGAGTGTTCCCAAAATTTAGAGAAGACACTCCTTGACGAAGAGATGAGTTGGAGGTAGAAATCTAGAGCATTGTGGTTAAAAGAGGGCGATCGGAATACGAAGTTCTTCCATAGGTTGGCAAACTCGCATAAGAGAAATAACATGGTTGCGGCAATGATGGTGGGTGGGAGTAGGACCGAGGATCTGGCAGCTATACAGGATCGTATTGTGCATTTTTATAAAGCTCTGTATTCTGAGCAGTGTCAGGGGAGACCAACCACATTCTTAAATCCTTTGATGGAAAATCTTAATTCCACAGGTGAAGGGGAGAGATTGTGGATGGAGAGAGATTTTGAGGAAGAAGAGGTTTGGGCGGTGGTGAGGAAATTGAAGGGTGATAAAGCACCTGGACCTGATTGCTTTACCATGGCGTTCTATCATAAATGTTGGGAGGTGCTTAAGGAGGACATGATGGCGGTTTCAAGGAATTTCATGATAACGGTAAATTTGAGAAGTGGATTAATGCTACATTTGTTGCACTTATTCCAAAGAAAGCTGGGGTGGTGGACATAAAGGATTTTCGACCTATTAATCTGGTACGGGGTGTATAAAATAATTTCGAAGGTTTTGGTTAGTCAGTTGAACTCAGTAATGGGGAAGCTTGTGTCACATACACAAAATGCATTTATACCAGGTAGGCAAATATTGGATTCTGTTTTAATGGTGAATGAATGTGTGGATAGCCGGATTCGAGCTGGGGAACTGGGTTGTATTTGCAAGTTGGATTTGGAGAAGGCTTATGATCATGTCAACTGGGACTTTTTATTATACATGTTAGAGAGATGCGGTTTTGGGGAAAGGTGGAGAGGTTGGATTCATCATTGTGTCTTTACTGTATGCTTTTTCGTGCTCATTAATGGAGCTCCGGCGGATTTTTTTAGTAGCTCTCAAGGAGTGAGACAAAGGGATCCTTTGTCCCCTTTATTTTTTGTGTTGGTGACGGAGGCATTTAGTAGGATGATGAAGGCAATGGCAGAAAGAGAGCTTATGGCTGGTTTTTCAGTGGGTTCGCGGCTCGATGAGGTAATGGAAGTGTTGCACTTATTATTTTGTAGATGATACTATTATCTTATGCGAGCCAAAGGTAGAACAACTTCTGAACTTAAGATGTCTGTTGTTGTGTTTTGAAGTGGTTTCGGGGCTGACAATAAAATTATCAAAATCTATGATTGCTCCTATAGGTGAGGTGGGAGATGTAGAAGGATTGGCAAGTATTCTTGGGTGTGGAGTGGATTCGATGCCGTTAATATATTTGGGGCTACCTTTGGGGGCTCATAATAAGGACCCATCTATATGGAATAAGGTCATAGAGAAGATGGAGATGAAGTTGGCAGGGTGGAAGCGTATGTATTTATCCAAGGGTGGGAGACTAACGTTGATCAAAAGTACGCTATCTAGCATACCCACATACTATTTGTCGCTGTTTCAAATTCCAGTGACAGTGGCGAAGTGGATCGAAAAAATACAAAGAGATTTTCTGTGGGGAGGTGAAGGTGACGAGTTCAAGTTCCACTTGGTAAATTGGTCCAAAATTTGCATGCCTACGGAGGCGGGGGGATTAGGGGTAAGGAATTTGATTCAATTTAATCGAGCTTTATTGGGTAAATGGTTATGGAGATTTGCACATGAAAGAGATGCGTGGTGGAGAAAATTAGTGGAGATTAAATATGAGGTGATGAGGGGTGATTGGTGTTCCAAGGAGGTAGGAGGGTCGTATGGGGTGGGAATGTGGAAAAGTATCCGAAGGGGTGGGATGAGTTTAAGCAATATGTGCGGTTTGAAGTAGGAACCGGGTCTCGAGTTTTGTTTTGGCTGGATGTGTGGTGTGGGGAGGTATCATCGAAGAATTTGTTTCCCGCTTTGTTCAATATAGCATGTGTAAAGGAGGCATGGGTGGAGGAGAATATGGAGATGGTAAATGGTGCTATTCATTGGAATGTAAGGTTTATTCGGCCCGTTCATGATTGGGAATTGGAGGAGGTTTCAAGATTTTTCGAAATGCTGTATTCCCAACAGGTAAGGCATGGTGGGGTGGATAAAATTAGCTGGATTCCCTCAAAGAGAAAATTTTTTGAGGTGAAGTCATTCTAGAAGGTGAAGATTAATTTAGCTCCGGTGGATGGCCCTTGGAAGATTATTTGGAAGAGTAAAGCTCCTTTACGCGTGGCTTTTTTCGTATGGACGGCGGTAGTGGTTAAAATATTAACATTAGAAATCTACGAAAGAAGAACATCATTGTGACAGAGTGGTGTTGTACGTGCAAGAAGAGTGGCGAATCTATTGATCACCTTTTATTGCATTGTGAAGCTACTGTAGAGATATGGAATATGATTCTTCAGCTGTTTGGTATAACGTGGGTGATGCCGGGGAGTTTGAAAGAATGTTTGGGAAGTTGGAGAGGGCAAAGGGGAAAGCGGATAGTCATGCAACTCTGGAGGATGGCCCCTTTGTGTGTAATGTGGTGCATATGGAGAGAAAGGAATGGGCGGAATTTTGAGGATCGTGAAATGGGAATTATAGAATTGAAGAAAAGGGTGCTCGAAACACTTTTCTCATGGAGGGTCTTGGAGTATTTTGTTGTAAGCTTCAACGCTTGCGGAATTTATAGATCTCTGTGCGTCTTTTTTAGTTTAAAGCTTGTGTATTGGGCTCTTTTGTATGCTTCCTATGTACATGGGTTGCACCCCTTGCGCTTTTTAATACATTGACTTTAATTATCACCGGGTTGCGCCCCTTGCGCTTTTTAATACATTGACTTTAATTATCACCAAAAAAAAAAAAGTATGGTTGTGATCTGTTCTTGCACTCTGAATTGGTAACTATTTTTGCTGTTGCATGCATACAAGATCTCTTACCGCATAATCTAAAATTTATAACTTGCTTAGTTTTACCCTGGAGTTCATCTACAATGAATAATTTTGGCCAGTGGTGTTTTATTTCCTAAATATTTTCCTTCCACCTTGAAAAGTTATAAATGCCTTTGGTTCTGGGTATCATTAAACTCTGGGAGGTTGTGGCGATAGCTAATATTGGTGCTACTCAACTGGTATAAGGCCTTTAGGATTTTCATGAAGGAAGAAAATAATTAGATATCCTGTTACATTTCATCTCCTGTGATATCTTATAGTCATTGTTGTGGGCATTTCGTCTTTTGTCTTAATTTGATAATTGAAATTTCCCCCACTATGGTTGACAAATGGAGGAACTCTTTTATCTTCTTAATATCATCAAAGGACGTGATGTAGGATATCCAGAGAAAAATCTTGTATTGGGAAACTTGCGTTTAGGTTTTGTTGCATATAGGAACTAATTGAAATTGGGGTTTTAGCAATTTAAGGCTTTTTGATGAAGTTTGATTGTACTTCCTGGTAATCGCAAAAAAGACACAAGAAAAAAACAATTAATAACTACTAGCATCACACCAAGTAGGTTCCGAGGAATCCCTCCTCCTAAAATAAAGCATTAGGTTTTCTAGCGTTTGAGAGAAAACTCTGAACTGATAGCAAAACTCCAATAATAGTGTCTTTACAAAAGTCATTTAGGCTTCCTGATGACCTACTCTACTAGCACTAAATCTTGACCATAAAAAAAGACTTCTTTGGATGGTACATTAATATAATAGAAAATAAAAATGAATGAATCCTTACTAACTGGACCCAGAAATAAAGAAAAATTAGACTTCCAGCATTGCTATGAACAGTGATTACTACAATTTAGTGAACCGTTTACTTCCAGCAAGCAAAAGTTGACTCCCACGTAAGAATCACATCGTAATTGTCCCACTGAATCTGGCTTGAGATTGATAAATGTTACCCTTCTTGATTCACTTGTAATCTTTCTGGGGCTAATTTCTATCAACATTTTGCCATCTTGCTCACTTCCTTTATATGGATCTTTCATCGCAATGCATGTGCCTATTAATTGAATCTCAGTTCATACAGTTCTTATGCACACTTAACTGGTGTTCAAGTTTCTTTGCCTGTAAATGTTCAACCTCTGGAATGGAACAGAGGTAGTTGTGGAGCTTTATCTTCTAATCTGTGTCCTACGAAGCTGAAAGAAAAACCAATCTTCACAATCCATTTTACAAAATTACTGTTTTGTGATGCCAGATAGTTGCTACCTCTCTCCTTAATGATGTTGAAATTTGTATGATGTTTTTTATTTTTTGGTTTATTATTATGATGTTTTCTTAATTTTGTTTGCAGCTTGAGGATAGTATCTGGAATCATGCCTTATTTGACTTCTTAATTGTAATTAAAATGATACGATTAGGATGATTAATGGTTTTTTTCCCCCTTAATTCTGGTTGCTTTCTGATTATTTTCCATTGTTGCTTGATTGTGGGGTTTCGAGTAGGGGAAGTTGTTATTTTAAGTTTGAGAATATGTGATTGAAGCCAGATATTTTAAGTTTCAAATCCCTCTGCATGCAACCACATATTTTCAAATCTAAACAGCTTGCTACCCCTTCTCACCACTCCACAATCCAGCAGTAATGGAAAGTGATCAGATAATGTTCGAGGCAGCCTTCTCTGCGATACATCAGGAAACAGTTCCTCCCAATCTGAAGAAAGCAAGAATCTATCAATTCTTGACCAAGTCCGATGGTTGGACCATGTGAAACTCCATCCTACCATCGGAATATCCATGAGACCCTACTCAAAAACAAAATCAGAAAATTCTACCATTGCTTGAGAATGTCTGGTTTCGCCTATTCTTTCACCTAGATGCCGCACAACGTTAAAATCCCCCCCCCCACCCCCCACAAAGCACCATGGCATCTCCCATATGGACATCAAACCAGCCAATTCAGCCCGCAAGTCTCTACGTTCCACATCATCGTTAGGCCCATAAACCCCCGCAAACACCTACTCTACATTTGCTATAACACTTTTGAAGCTACAAGCTACCACATAGCTCCCCAAACACTCCTCTATCTTCTTAACCACTCACCTATCCCACATTAACAATCTACCTCCTGACGCCCCTTTTAAACCCAAATACACCCAATCAGCATGCCTGCACCCCCACACACTACCAACCACCTCCCTACTAATCACTCTCATTTTTGTCTCTTGCAAACAGACAATATCAGCTTTCCACTCCCTTAATCGCCTCCTAATTTGCATTCTTTTTTCGACCTCATTCTTACCTCGCACATTCCATGTGATTATTTTTGGGTTCACAAATATCCTGTACCATCCCTCCCTTTTCCTGACATCCGAGATGACTGACCTCCTTTCCCATCATAATTGACTGAGCACTCCAACTGCTTTAACTCGCAGCTTCCTCTGTTGCCAGACTTTTCACTTACATTAATAACCGCCTCCACCCTTCTTTTATCTCTTTTAGCTTCAATATCAGAGAAAAGAGCCATCATTTCTTCCTCATGACCATCACATGATAGTCCCAAAGCATAGCAAATGTCTTTCACTCTCTCAATCACCCATTATGTAGGCATTGGTGAATTCCTTTCTTGTTCCCCCACAATTGCTAGAGGTTCAATATCCAACATCGCATGTCCTTCCCTTGCAACTCCTGTAAATACCACCACTGCAGTGTCCTGCTCACCCTCCCCCACACTGAAATTTCCTTCCTCCCCAGTGATTACTAGTTCTCGTCCTCCATCCACACTTCCTGTATTCATCATTTGACCCTCACTATCTAGCTTGTGAACCAGCCCTCTTCCTTCTACTACCGCTAGTGCTCTACTACCCTTATTGGTCCATTGCGAGTCTTCACAATCAACTGTGAGTCACTGGCGAGGTCTGTGTGGAGTATTGCCTGCGGTTTCTGACCTAGGGGCTGACCCACCCTTTACGTCGGCTCCGATGGGTTCTGTTAAAAGGGATACACCCTTTTCGGCCATCTCTGGTTCGATTCCGGCCTGCCCAGATGCGATTGTTGCCTCCAATCTTGCTGTCTCCGCCTCTACTACCATTAGAAGGGATTATGATGGCATTACCTTTTCCATTCAACCCAATTTGTAATTGAGTATTCAAATGATGAACATAATCATAACTATTTTCTAGGAATAATTGTGAAACCACTAACATGTCTTATTCTGTCTTTTTCTTGCTTCTTCCGACTTGCCTGCTAAAATGTAGAAATCTATTTATCCTTCAAAACGTAGTAGCTAGTAAGTAAGTGGGACATAATTTATTCTTTTTATTTATTTTTTTATTTTTTATTATTTTTTATTTTTTTATTTTTTTATTAATGCTAGAATATTGATTAAATAATAAAGTTCACACTTTTTATTTAGTTTAAGTTTTTAGGCTAAATGGTAATTTAATAATGGTATCAGAGATCAATGGTCCTAAGTTTGAATTCTGATTTAACACTTTATTTATTTTTTATAAGTAAAAATTTTATATATCAAAAGCGCAGATGAGCGCAACCCATATACACAGGAAGTATAAATAGAGAGCACCTAAGAGGCAAAGAAATGAAAGAGGAAGTCAGAAAAACTAATTACTAAAGGAGCTAGCCAAGCGGCCGTCCAAGAGTAAAGAGTAAAGAAGAAAAGATGAGTCAGTTCCTCTATAGTCCTAGTAGAGTTCTCAAAACATCTAGCATTTCTTTCAATCCATATACACCACATAAGACATAGAGGGATCATCTTTCATACTACCGCGCTTCGAGCACGACCTCCCGACCACCAGCAATAGAACAAATCCCTCACTCTGCAAGGCATAACCTAATGCAACCCAAACCGACTAAAAATAGTGTGCCAAAGAGTTCTTGCGGTTTCGCAATGGAGAAGAAGATGATCTACTGACTCTTCCGACTTTTTGCACATACAACACCACTCCACTACCACAAGGTTCCTCTTACGCAAATTATCATGAGTTAAAATTTTGCCTTGGGCCGCGGTCCACCCGAAAAAAGCCATTCGCAAAGGCACCTTTGTGCGCCAAATACTCTTCCAAGGAAACACTTTATGGTCAAAATTAGACAAGGACTTGAAGAGCGACTTAACTTCGAACTTGCCTTTCCTAGACGAGGCCCAGCAAATACGATCCACCGTACCTACAAAGATCTTGCACGAGTACAACCGATCAAAAAAAGGAGCAACAAAATCCATCTCCCAGTCCTGAACGGGTCGCACAAAAATGACATTCCACTCTACAACCCCATTCCTCCAAGTAAAATTATCCTTCACCCAAGCTTCTTTGTGTCTAGCGATGCTGAACAAAGATGGGAAGTCTTGCTTCAAAGGATTTTCCCCACACCAAATATCATGCCAAAAATGAACTTTCGAACCCACCCCCACCTCAAACCGACAACCTTTGGCAAAGGAACTCCAACTTTGTCGAATATGCTTCCATACACCCATACCATGAGAACCCGAAGCCTCCTTCGTGCACCACCCGCCTTCCTGGTCTTCGTACTTGGCTTTGATAACCTTGCACCAAAGAGCCTTACTCTCATTCGCTTATCTCCAAAGCCATTTCCCTAAGAGAGCTTGATTAAACTGATGCAACTTTCGAATACTAAGACCACCGTAGTGCAAGGGACGACAAACTTGGTCCCAATTTACAAGATGCAACTTAGCCTCATCTCCCATTCCTCTGATTTAACACTTTATCTTTTGTTTTAGTTAAATAGTCTATGTATTAGGTCTCATTTATAGATGAAGAGTTTAAGACCACATCTAATAAGGGGGAGTGCTGGAATATCATTTGAATGATTAAATTAAGAATTTTTAATTAGCTTGAGCTTTTGAGACAATTGGTAATTTAAAATTATTATTTTTACATTTTAGGTTGTTAAAGGCTAGGAAGGCCGGGAGGTCTTATTACCAAACTTGCCTAATGAGTATAGTCTTATTCAAAACGATTCTTTTATTGCGACCAATGAATGGGTGTAATCTTCTTAATGAGTCTGAAACTTCGCTTGGGTGCTTGTGTTGTTAGTAGTTGATATCGAGGTTGTATCTCAGGTTAAGATTTTCAAAGTTGGTTATTGACTTTTGTGTACCCTTTCCCCAAACAGCGGCTAATTTATATGGGTTGTCAAAAACTTTATGTGAAGCTGTTCGTTCAAGCAGAATTTTGATAGGACAAACCTTGTTTTTCAGGAATTCCATTTGGTCATACCTATAATTCATGCAAAGAAAGTGTTAAGGCGAAAGGTATGTTTTACTTTTTTTGTTTTACATGATTGAGTTGAAAATATACGTCAATCTATAGAAAGTAGGATATCATAATCTCATTTAGAAAAGCGAAAAGGACAATGATTGAGTTGAAAATATGGGTGACCCTCATGTGGATTGTTAGAGATTATAGTATAAAAAGGGAATATTCTGTGTTTATGAAATATAGGGTAAACTACATTTTTACACTTCGACTTCAGAGGGGGAGTTTCTATTTGGTCCTAAATTTTTTATTTTTTATTTTGGCAATTTTAACCTTAAACTTTGCAATTTTGAATTTTGGCTGCCCCTTTTCAATTTGACCCATTCTATTTGTCCCCTTTTCAATTTTGATGACGTTGTGAATACGTGACAAGACATGTGACTTACATTTTGCTATTTGTATACTGTATCTCACTATCTGCTTTGTTATATATGTGTGTGTGTGGCAATTTTAACCTTCACTATCTGGTCACTGCTCTGTTGTGTGTGTGTGTGTGTGTGGGGGGGGGTATCTTTCTTTTTGATAAACCACCACTTGTCTCAAAAGCTTAAGTTAATAGAAAGAGGTAAATTTAATCATTTAATCAATATTTTGTACTTTCCTTCACGTGTGGGCTCAAACTCTCTTTTTAATAGGTGAGACTCAACTCGCGATAATTTAAATGGGGTGAATCATGGTTCGAACTTAGGACCTCTGGCTCTGATACCATGTTAAACTACCACTTGTTCAAAAAGTTTAAGCTAATAGAAACATGTAAATTTAATCATTTAATTAATATTTTAACACTATTAATGAATAATGAGGCCAAAAATCCCGACCTCTCTTTTGTGAAATACACTAACATTGACATGGTGTCAAAGCCATTAAATTTAAATATGCCACCCCCTTGTTTGGCCATCTATATGGGATCAGGATATTCTCCATGGATCAGGATCCTCTTTATTTCGAGTAAAATGGAGATAAATCATTTTATATTCTAGATTAGATTTCGTAGATCTAATGGTATATAAATATATTGCCATATGGTGTACATGGTGCTATGTCATTTAAAATTTTTAAATGATGTAGTACCATAGACACTGTTAGATGTATCGAAACAAAATTTGGATTATGAAAGGATTTTTCTCTATTTTACTTGAAATGGAGATGACCATATTCTATCAATATGGTGGTCAGCTGGGTGGGGTGATTGGAAAAAAAATTTGTCACGGATTGTGTTGGGTTTCCGTGCTTGGTTGCTGTCATGGCAGTCTTTTGTTGTTTATGATTTGTCGTTTATGTGTTGTATTGGCAATCAACCATGATTGTAGGGGTGATGACATCGGACAAAAGAAGAACAAGAGAAGATAGATAGATTCCATGTTGAACAGAGTCTCACTAGTCAACAATAGATGTGGTAGAATCTCACCATTAAAAGAAAGATGAGTCAGACTTCAAAAAGAGAAATTTCGTCTCAATACTGAGCTTTAATAAAATACTTCATTCATTGATAAATAATCAGCAAGTTACATAACCTTTAAGAAGGCTACTAGCTTGTTAGACAAACTTACATTAATGTAAATAACATAAACAGAGCTGAATTTGAACAGAGCAACATTTGTTGGACTGTGAACATAATAACAAATAGAAAGCCTTTTTATTTTATTTTATTTTTTTTATAAGTAATAACCAGTCCTATTAAAAGCGTAAGGCGCCCCAAGGTACATATGGAGTATACAAAAGGATCACTTAACTAGAAAAAGAAAAGCAAGCAAAGAAATCATCATAACTAATCAACAACGGGGACAGATGTGTCACAGTCCAAAGATACAAAGTGTAAAAATAAGAGGAGAAAATGTCTTCCAAAGACCTCTCCATGTCCTCAAAGCACCTATTGTTCATTTCCTGTCATAAACCCCAAAAAAGACACGTAGGCACCATCTTCTACACCACAACACTCATCCGCCTCCCAACAGGCTAGCAAATCAAATACCCGTCTAGGCATCACCCAAGTCATCCCAAAGCGACTAAAAATGGCATACCACAGAGTCTCACTAGTCAGCAATAGATGTGGTAGAATCTTACCACTAAAAGAAAGATGAGTCACACTTCAAAAAGATAAATTTTGTCTCAACAGTGAGCTTTAATAAAATACTTCATTCATTGATAAATAATCACTACGTTACATCACCTTTTTACAAGGCTACCAACTTATTAGACATACCTACATTAAAGTAAATAAAATAAACAGAGTTGGATTCGATCAAAGCAACATCTGTTGGATTTTGAATAGAATAACCAATAAATAAAGCAACTAAAAGCTAAAGACACATGATAACAAAATACTCCTAACACCATTGGACTTCATACTTCAACGATCTTCATGTTGCAATCACACACGTGATCCTTGATAATTTGATTTACTAATATGAATCTTTGGTGACAGAACACGGTATCTTATTCACTGTTGGTAGTTGAGCTGCATTAACGGTGATGCACCATGAACTCTGTCGATTTCCTGCAGTGGTTTTTGGTGACTGGGTGGTTGTCATCCCCTTAGTGGTTTTCATTTTACATAGATTTCTTCCCCAGAGCTGTCTGTTTGTGCTGTGGTGGTTGTCGGAGTCGTTTGGTTGCCAGTATAGATTCTCTGGCAGGACTCGAAGATAAAGGCTGGTGTTTGGTTACAAGTGCACACTATTCCCACTCTGGAATAGGAATATCTCTTGGCTCGGTTTAATTTTTTTCCATGTCATTTTATTCTAGTTTTATTTTCAAGCCAGCACACTCAAGTGCAGCCCAGTCTGGCCAAGTCAACGTGGGCTTGTCTCATAACCAGGTTTGTTCTTAAAATCGGGTCAACCCAGATTCTACCTGGGTCAAGCCGAATCCAAGTGAACCTAGCATCGATTTTTATTTTTTTATTTAGTCCAGTCTTCCCATTCATCCCAGTGGATCCTTCTTCTCCCTAAGAATTGAACAGAACCAAGTTCACCTATACGATAGTGAGGAATAAAACCAACAATCAACTAGTTGGGCGGAGCTTGAAGAAAGGAGCCCCTACTAGTGAAAAGGACTATCGTCCTATAATAGTTAGTAGCACTGAACAGGGGAGTCATCGGTCCGGGGAAAGAAAAGAACCGCCTTTGAAAAAAAAGTAACTTGCTAGACCTTCGGAATAAAGGCGATTCTGTTGCCTGGGCATGCGCTCTAGCTTTGATAGTTGCACGAAAAGCGTAAAGCCCGACTCAACTTAACGCAAGGGCTTGTTTCAGACCTCTATTAGGGCGTGAAACATGAAATTCTGCCTAAGTAAGTTTGATCGGGCCTTTTTGTAGTACTTGCAGGAATGCAAGTGTATGAATCCCATTCCCTTGCGAGTGAAGTGCTTCGTCCCCTTAGAGATAGGGGTGAGTGTTAGCTTTAATAATGTAATCCATTGACATGAGAGGCGAAGAGAAAGGTCTATCTATTTATTTAGTTATTCAGTTAAACCAATGATTCATTATTGTATCAGATAGCAACAAATTTCCAAGCTTTCCTAAAGTTCTCGTAGATAAGGAAGGAAAAAGAAGGTCTTAGATTGGATATTTTGTAGGTAGATCTTGCTCCTTTAGTTTCTGGAAAATAAAACAGCAAGGCTATGTAATAGCTGATGGAATCTTGCTTCTAATCGCTGAGCTGAGGCTAGATAGATAGCTCTGCCGCTATTCTCTACCGAATACAGAATAGATTCTCGTTGTTTTTATCATATAGCGAGATTTTGGGAGAACCCCACCAGAGGGAGTGACATGAATCAACATCGACCCGCCATTTGCTGATTCGTAAATCCATACATAGCACTTTCCATCCTTTTGTCAAGAAGTACTACTACAATTGTGGTTATTCCCGCCAATTCGGTATGAAGTACCATCCAGAGGGAGTGACATGAATTGACGTTGCCCCGCCATTCGTTGATTCGTAAACAGACTTAGCGCTTTCCATCCTTTTGGCAAGAAGTACTACTACAATAGTGGTTATTTCCGCCAATTCGGCAGGAAGTAGCATCCAGCAGCAGAAATTTGGCTGGTGTTTGTGTTCTCTGGTGAGGTTTGACTGGATTTGGTGTTTTTCCAGTGGTTTTGGTATTTTCTAGCGAGTTTTGACTGGTGTTGGTGTTTTTCAGGGAGTTTCAACCGGTGTTGGTGTTTTTCTTCATCTTCAGTCAGTTTGGTGGTTTCTGGTTCTGTTCAGCCGGTTTTGGTAGTTGCTGGCGCTGTTTTTGGCTGATGTCAGTTTTGATAGGTTTTGGCCAGTTTTGTTCTTCTTTGACTCGTTTAAGTGGTGTTGTGGCCGGTACAGGTTCATTTTGATCGGTTCAGCGTTGCTACAGCTAGTTCAGTTCATTTTTTGGCTGATATAGTGAAGTTTTCTGCTGTTTTGGTAATATTTAATTTGGTTCCATGTTCTCTAGGCGGTTTAGTTTGTTTTTTGGCCAGTTCAACGGTTTTCCAGCCAGTTTTGTGGTATTTTTGGCTAGTTCTTCTTGCTTCTCTACCAGTTTGGTGGTATTTTAGCTTGAAGACCAACTAGCAGTGTTGCTTACAAAGTCTTTGTGTCAATAATAGTTCCTTTGTTTCAAGTTGGAGCTTATATGATATTTATAAGAAAGGGACAAATGTCCCTATTCTAGAAGGTGGTGAGGTGTTCTTATGAGTTGTTTTATGGTGAGGTTCTACAGTACAGAATATTGTGTTTGTTCATATATATATATATATATATATATAGCTTCTCTTTTTTGAAATACAATAATCTTGACAAGGGTAATAGATTTTGTTAAATTGATTGGCTATGGTTTATCTGTGTATTTTTTACTTCCCTTCTGTTCTCCTTCTAGTGAATTTAGTTGAATAAATTTATTCCGTAATGTAATGGCAATTGTGGTGTTTAATATTGATTTAGTTTTAAAATTTACAATTCTAACCAGGGCTGCCTAGGAAATATATCTGTGTATGTAAGCTCCTCTTAGAACTGACATGTATATTTTATGTTCTTTTTGTTCACTTTTGATTTCATTTTTTTGAAGGCCTGAACTTTCGCCACACTTTATATCCCGCTTACAAGAGCAACCGTCCTCCTACACCTGACACTATTGTTCAAGGACTTCAATACTTGAAAGCATCAATCAAGGCTATGTCCATAAACGTCATTGAGGTAATAGCTGTGTATTACAGATATATACAGCTACTTGACCCTAATAAGTTGTGGCTATTGATCATGGGTTTACTCAAAGGCAGGTACCTGGTGTAGAAGCTGATGATGTGATTGGAACATTGGCGGCAAGGAGTGTTGATGATGGGTACAAGGTGATAATATGAAGCTATATTTGATAAACATGGAAAAGTTTCTTAAAACATTAATAATATTCGTCCTGTAGTAACTGTTTTGATTTGTCTGAGGTTGATAATTTGTTGAGAACAATTTTTTTTTTTTTGGACCAAGAAGTAAAATTCCTAGTTAGGTTTGTTATGAAGTGTCCCACCTGTCATCAAGGAAACAAAATGAAATACTTTGGCTGTGAGTTAAAAGCAATTGGAAATATTATAATCCTAGTTTACAATGTTATGATGGGGAGTAGCAGTTTGAAGTGATAAGCAACAAAATGGCCTAAATATTTCTTTGCTGAAGTATATCATATGTCTAATTCTTTAAGTCGCTATTGATTGCGTTGTCTTTGTGACAGGTACGAGTTGTGTCCCCAGACAAAGACTTTTTCCAGATCCTATCTCCTTCATTACGTCTTCTACGAATTGCTCCCCGTGGCTTTGAGTAAGTGTGACAAATATATGTCCACATTTTTGTAGTGCTATTGTCTGTTAATCTTATTACTTGGAATCTTCCCATTTCTGGGTAGTAAATTTTTACACACGTCCTTTAGTATTTTGTATTCTTTTCTTTTTTCCAGTCCTATAAGTTGTGTGGCACTTGATACTTCTTGTTGTTTTATGATCTTCAGGATTAATAATGGCTATTAGTATACATTTTTGTAATGTTGTATAGAAGCTTCTAACAATATGCATATACATACTTGGTAATATAACCTACACAAAACGATACGGAATCTTATGCATTTAGTGTTCACACTATTTGTAATTTGAAACCAATTTTAATAACTTATTACCAAGTTTTGACAATTTTAAATAATTCCAAAATTGAAGTATCTATTTGTACAATTCGGAAGCATCAACAATTACTATAGAGGTACTATGGATTGTATATGCAAATATGCTTGTTTGCTCATTTTAAAATGAATATATATTTTTTTTTTTGTGAAATTATATAACTAAATTCATCATTTCTTATCGGCTTAAATTTTTTGAATAAATGATATATATATTTTTTTTGATAAGTAATGTTGCATAAATCAAAATCACAGAGGAGCGTAACCTTATTACACAGGGAGTATATAAAGAGAGCACCTAGTTAGAAGGGAGATAAAAGAATAAGAAACTCATAAAAACTAATCACTAATGGAGTTAGCCAAGCAGATGTCTAAGTGAATAGTGTGGAAGAGTGTTAGAATATTAATTATACTTATCAAAAAAAAAAAAAAGAATATTAATTAAATGATTAAATTCATAATTTATTATAATTTAAGCTTTCAGTTCAGTGGGGATTTAACAGTTTGTTCATTTTAAAATGTATATTTTATTTATTTGTTTGACAAATCACATGAAATATTTAAAAGTACGATGAAAAAGAACTGATGAATAACTATGGAGAATGAAAGTTAATTAGAAGTATTCATTTTTTTTTGTTTTGATTCCATTCTTTTTATGCGTGAGTGCATTGTGCTTTCTGCTCAACCTAATTCTTCTAATTATATTCTTTGCTTCAAAGGATTTGGGTCATAACTTACATGGTTTGCTTACTCAGGATGGTTTCATTTGGAATGGAGGATTTTGCTGAAAAATATGGAGCTTTGAAACCTTTTCAATTTGTTGATGTGATTTCACTTGTGGGGGACAAGTCCGACAACATTCCAGGTTATTTTGTGATTCTCTTTGTAAATTATTATCGAGCCACCTCCTCTAATTTGAAACTTTTAATAATTTTTTTATTATCTTTGTGATGAAAGAAGAAATAGTTAATTCGATATTTTATTTTATTTAGGTCTTTATTAGTTTATCAGTATTTAATTTATGTATGTTTTAAGTAATTGTTTCCAGTGTTATTTTACAATTCAATAATGGGCTTGGCCCAAAGTCATCAAGTTAGGGTTAGGGTTTATTTTCAGTGTCTATTTAAATGCTATTTGTACTCTTATGGAGACAAATGATGATATTGAAGAAAAAAATGTTTTCTTCTATGAGAGTTGTGACTGTTCTTTTATGTGGTGAGACTCCACATTCCTTGTAAGACTCTAGATTTATCTGGTTGGTGAGACGCTAATCTTTTATTTTTATTTTTGTTCTTGATTTGCTCTGTCAATTTGGTATGAAAGCTCTAATATCAAATTGACGTAGAACGAATCAAGAACAAAATTAAGATAGAGGATTGGCGTTGACGCAGGATGAATCAAGAACAAAATAAAGATAAAGGATTGGTGTCTCAGCAACCAGATAAAGTTGGTGTCTCACAAGGAATGTGGAGTCTCATCACATAAAACAGTAGTCACAATTCAGAAGAAAGAAAACATATTTTTTAATATTATAATTTGTCACCATAAGAGTACAAAGAGCGTTTAAATAGACACTTAAAATAAACCCTAACCCTAATCTGATGACTTTGGGCCGAACCTTATTGAATTGTAAAATAACACTCTAAACAATTACTTAAAACATAAATTAAATACTAATAAAGACCTAAATAAAATAAAAATGGTTAATTACCTTTTTAGTACCTACTACCTAGGTTTACACGACTTTATTTTTTCTCATCTAGGTTTTAATATCAGATGAGGCCTCTATTTCATTTATAAATAAGCTACTTAGTGCCTTTCTGTTATCTCCTCGTCAATCAAATTAATGACCTAATAATGCGTCCTGGTCTAGTGCCAAGGTAGTCCCAACAAAAAAATTAAAATCCAGTAAAATAAAGAAAAGTTTTGTGTTCCCACATTCTATTATATATATATATATATATATATATATATATATATATATTTTTTGAAGTTTTGATTTTTTTTTTTTTTTTGTTAGGACACATGGCATGTTTTTGTTAGTACACATGTCAGTCTGTTAGTTTGTTTGACGGAATGGTGACGGAGGTACTAAATCGGTATTTACCCATAAGTCATACCATTTGTGATATGAATTAAAACCTAGGTGGGAAAAAAATAAAGTCGGGGCAAACCTAGGTATTAAAATGAGAAATAACCCTAAAAGAAAACACCTAATTAACTATTTGTTCCTGCATCATTAGGTGTTTTATTTTATTTAGGTCTTTATTAGTATTTAATTTATGTTTCAAGTGATTGTTTACAGTGTTATTTTACAATTCAATAATGGGCTTGGCCTAAAGTCATCAAATTAGGGTTAGGGTTTATTTTCAGTGTCTACTTAAATGCTCTTTGTACTCTTATGGAAACAAATTATAATATTAAAAAGGGGAAAATGCACTTTACCCCCCCTTAAGTTTCAGAAGTTTTTCAATTTGAACCCCAAAGTTTAAAAATTGGCAATGTACACCCTTGAAGTTTCAAAAAATTTCAATTTAAACCCTCTGTTGATATTTTTCGTCTAAATGGATGAAACTTGTCCCACGTGCACCTCACGTGACATATTAGCTATTTTCTTCCAATTTTGCCCTCACTACTAAACGACCTGTTTTGCTCATTTCTGGGTACCTCAACTCGTACCTCACTCTCCTCCAAAAACCGATCATTCAATTCAATCCTTCTTGACGAATTGGTTTGTCGCAAACCAACTAGTCTTTGAGAATACCCTCTTAGAATCTGCAAGGGAGGGATCAAGACCCATGTTTGCCGTAAAAAGACACATATTAGTCCAATTACTAAGTGACCGGCAATGCCTGAGCATGTCTTCATTGAACCTGCGAGGAAGATGATGAACATAAATGTATCTACCCGAGCAAGAATCTTTGGAGATTTTCTCATTTCTTTTCTCATCGGGTTTAAACCTCTTTTGATCTGGTTCTTCTGCATTTTCCAAACTAGAAACCCCATTAACAGACTCATCAACTTCGTTCTTTGCAATGTGCGTTTGATTGTTGGGGTACACTTTTGTCACAATTTGATCAAAATTTTCAAGCCCATAATCCCTTGCTAAAAAATTGGTAAACGGGTTGTACGAATTTTTTCTTGCATCCCTGTTTTTTGATGTCCGCTTACCCGCCATAGTAAAATGATTGAATCCCCTAAGTTTTCACAACCTCACAGAGCTGAACTCCTTTTTGGCTCTCATGGTAGAAACAATCACGTCTCTCTGTGTTTTCCTTTTACTCCTATATCCGGTAAAGCCTCAAGACAACGTTAGGCCATTGTTGGACGAGTTCGGCGGCAAGTTCAGTGCTGTAGACAACAACATGAGCTTAGACGGCGTTTTAGGGTTTAGGGTCGAATTCGATACCTACAAGAACGTTCAGTTAGTTCAGTATGAATCGGTTGGGGGTTTCTTGACTCACTATGGCTAGGGTTTGGTGACCGAGGCCTTGCAATTTGGTGTTCCATTTATTCTGCTACCCAATTCGTCAAGAAGGATTGAATGCTCAGTTTTTGGAGGAGAGGGAGAGGAGTTGAGGTACCCAGAAATGAGCAAAACGGGTCGTTTAGCAGTGAGGGCGAATTTGGAAGAAAATAGCTTAATATGTCACGTGAGGTACACGTGGGACGAGTTCCATCCATTTAGACGGAAAATATTAACGGGAGGTTTAAATTGAAACTTTTTGAAACTTCAGAGGGGGTACATTGCCAATTTTTAAACTTTGGGGTTCAAATTGAAAAACCCATGAAACTTTAGGGGGGTAAAGTGCGTTTTCCCCTATTAAGAAATATGTTTTCTTTCTTCTGAATTGTGACTGCTCTTTTATGTGGTGAGACTCCACATTTCTTGTGAGACGTTGGCTTTATCTTATTTTAAAAAACACCTGTAGTATTTTTTATTTTATTTTAAACTTGAAAAAGAAAATAGAAGCCAAAAACATAAAAAAATAAATAAATGGGTGGTTGGCCACCCACAGAAGAGGCAACCCACTTTATTTTATTTTATTTTAATTTTTTTTTTTTATTTTCAATATGAATTGAAAAAATAATAATAATAATAATAATAAATAGCATTGGGCTTTTAGTAATTTTGATTAAATTCCAATTAGAACATGTTTCTTGTTACCAAATTAAGGAATATGAATAGTTATTCCATTTCATTCTCTTTTATTCCTGGTAATAACTATTCTCTTTTCTAATGGAATACGCATTCCGCGAACGAAATGAGCCCTTAGTCTAGAACCTGAAGATAAAGAGGTGGGTTCTTTTAATTCTTTTTTTTTTTTTTTTGTAAGTTACATATACCCGGGTCTTCGACTCGACCATATCTTCCACCTTGTTCTTATCAGGTTTTTGTTCATATCTTCCACCTTGTTCTTATCAGGTTTTTGTTTTTTGGGGGGTGGGGTGGGGTGTCCTTTTAAGTTAAGGTCATTGGCGTGGGTTCTTCCATTTTTTTTTTTGTTGATAATTAAAGAAAATTTTGTTAGAAAAAGCGGAAATGTCATGTGCACAGGATGTACACAGAACTACAGAAGAATTACACAGATTTTTTCAATCATGTTCTTATCAAACCCATGACTGGTTTTAACTCGTGATAGTGTGAAATTGGTTAAAACATGGAATTGACACTTGTAGTTCAAGTATAGAAGATAATATTACTAAATAAAACAAAATAAAAGAAATTTTGATACGTTTTGTTTCTTGATCAAGGAAGCCATTTTGAAAATTGGATTTACATATTTTATAGTGATTATACTTTGAAGGAATTTTCTTTTTCCCCTTGCTATAGGGAGTGGAAAACCCTTTATGAAGGAAATTGAATTCGATATTTCTTGGAAAATATGGGTACAAAAGAGGCCCCAATTCTCCACCATTGTGATTGAGACGAGAAATAAAAAGGGTAATAACTTTGATACTGGGTTAATTAAATGTGGTAAACCATTTTCTATTGCATTGCTTTGAAGTGGTGCTCCTGAAAGGGCTCATGCAGTCATGCTTCGTTTTTCCTGACTTTAATTTGATGTACTACTTAAATATACCGTGAAGGTTGAATTCCTTCAAATTTGAAATTTAGTGGTCATTTTTTTTTTCAATAAATGATCTGGGTAAATACTTAGTCTCCATTTGGCACTTGGTCTGAATGAGCTGAGGAAAACAATTATTAGAATCCTTGGAATGGAAGCCATTTTATAACTTCTAGACAAATATTCTTTTCGTTCTTTTCTTGTTTCTGATATTTAATTGAGTGTGAAATTTCAGAGCTTGATACATCAATATATTATAATTACAGGAGTCGAAGGAATTGGAAATGTTCATGCAGTCCATCTGATCACTAAATATGGTACGTTAATATCACATCTTATATTTCTTTTGAAAATATGAAAACCAAGTGTATAATGCGTGAATTATATCATTATTTGATGAAGTAGGTGAAGTAATGCTTCAACATTTGCAAAAGTGGATGTAGATCTAGCATGTTTGCAAACTAGTTTTTTTTTTACCAAGTGGTTTTCATTTTATTTTAGTTTCAAAGCCTCGAGGACCAACTGGTAACAGACAGTGACCAAATGACCTAATGTATTGTTCCTGCCTAACTAAAAGCATACTTCCTCTACTGTAAGTCAAATCAAGGAAAAGCAGATTTTTCCTGTCTAGACTCTACTACATGAGATTCTAGAAGGTCAAGGTTCATAAAAGTGTCAATCCCCAGATGTTTCTCCCTCACTACCTACAGCTATTGATGAAAGAATATACATAATCTATGCAAGCAGAAAGGAGTATGCTTATCCTGGACGCTTGTTTCTTGCCTTCCAGTGAAGCATTAAATACTACTGGTATCAACCCTTTCATGCATTTTGTTAAATGTTAATTAATTTTAAGCTTAAATTATTGGCTGCTGATTTCACCTAAGCTCCTGCCAGAAATAAAAGTCTTCTAAAATTGTATTTCTCAATTGTTCAAACTCATTGAACATAATAATCCCAGGTGTTCGGTCTTTCATTATGTTCTAACTTGTTCCCTTTTCAATTACTTTTGCTTCTGGTCCTAGAACGTTCTTAATTCTGAATTCTGATCACTAAGATATCCTCGCTTCTAATGGCAGGTACATTAGAAAATTTGCTGCAATGTGTTGATCAAGTTGAACCAGAACGTATCAGAAAGGTAGTACTAGTCAGTTGCAATGATCCCGTGAATCCAATGTCAGTAACTTTATTTATATATAAGTCATCTAGTATTTTGGTGGGTGAGACTGAGTGATCTGGGCATGCAAAGCTTTTTTGTTGCCTAAAATGACAAAAATACCCTAAGATAAATAAAAAATGAAAAAATGACAATTTAGAAAAGAAAAAAAAAAAATTGGATTTCTTTTTTGTTTTTTCTGAATTTTTTAGCCCTTTTTTTTTGTTTTTTTGTTTTTATTTTTTATCATAGGTTCTCTTTTATTTTTTGTCATTTTAGGCGTGGTAGTGGGGCATTGCAAATACAATGGTGGGGGTGTTAAATTTAGTTTCTCCTTTTTTTTTTTTGGTTATAGGTAATTTACTATAAGATTAGCTAAATTGGTAGTTGATGATATGAAAAGGATAATAAAAGAAAACAAAACTGGTTAATTTTTCATTTTGGTTGTGCGGGGAGTAGGGTAGTTAGACTTAATGCTGATGATGCTGGTTCCACCGCTAGTTTATGCCACGGGCTATTGTGCATGGTAATGACAGGGAGAGGGGATGTCCAGTGTCCTGTTTGTGCACGAGACAAAGGTTTTCCATTTTGTATCCAGAAAGATATATGTGGCCATGCTATAGGGATTATGTAGATCATATGTACTCTTTTCCCTTAAAGGTTGTCCATTTATTATCGAGAAAGATATGTGGCCATGAAGGTTAGCATTACTTAGATCCTATCTCTTCATAATTTTATCACTGCCAAGAGAATGCACTTCAGCATTTTCTTCCTCTTCTATCCAGAACAAAATTACTACATATAATTGTTTTAACAAGCCTCCTGATTGTAAGTCGCTTTTGTGAAGATGATAATCTTTTTAGTTAAGGTTCTCTTAATGAATACGTACGTCAATATCCTTTCTTAGTTGAATGTGGCCCAAATATAATAATGAAAGTATATATCCTGGCTATATAAATATTCTCTTTTCCATGCATACACTTTTTCATTTTTTTTCCTTCGAAGTTGTATTCTGCATATGCCTTGTATTCTTGCATATTTACAGTATGTTGTCAAGTAGTACTCAGTCTAAATTCGCCTTTATCTTTGTAGGCCTTGATTACAAATGCTGAGCAGGCTGTCTTAAGCAAGAACTTGGTATATTTTGTTAGCCTTTACTATTGTAACTTTTCTTAAGATATATATTTTGTGCAGGAGTTTGTTCTACTGAAAATGATGATTCTCGGTGGATAAGGCACTTATTTCCTTAATGATCACATTGGAAAAGATGACAATTTCACTAGTTTTCACACTGAATCTGGAGAAAATAATAGGAACCCAATAATGGTTTTTGATATGCTAAATTGAAAGAGTTTCTTTCACCCTTTATTCAGGATTTGAAGGCTTGATAAGTTTGACATAAACTTTTTGGGAACATATATGTGAATCAAACACATAAATAGTAGCAGACAATACCCAAGAGGGGTTTTTCAAAGCACAAAAACAACAACTATATTCTTGAAGAAATTGCGTACCTTGGTGTGTGGAACTTTAATAACGGATTTGGGATGGCCTTTGGATCTAGGATTTGTTCTCAACACCTCTTGGATCTTCTCCTCAATTATGATTTGTGACTAAAGAGTGTGGGCTCTCATAGACAAGATCCTTTAAATAGACATGTGAATCCTAGTTAGAATAGGACTTGGAAACCAAGCCTTACACCAACACCAATTCACATGCCTACTAGGAGTTCTACTCCTTGTGCAATTAGGTCAAGCCCAAAGGGGTAATTATTAGCTTAAGGAGGGACCTAAAAAAAAAACTTGCTCCTATGAGCCTAAGACATTTGTCATCTCATGGCTTGTTCTAGGTTACCTTTAATTGCAACTTGTTTACTAAAACGTTACAGTTGTACTCTAGTATTTATTTTGGTTAATCATGAACTCCCTTGACTTCTTATAATTGGATTTGACCATTCTATGAAGTATCCATTGTGAAATTAAAGTCAAAATAAATTTATTGTCACTTTATTTCACTATCTCTTAATCTTTGAGTCCTCGATTTAATCTCTTGATTATTCTCATACTTTTGAAATCACATTTCATTGAGTACATTTAATTTTAGTAACTCCTTACTAAAGTATTCAAGCCCGAGATTTAGAATGATCTATTCCAATTAAGGATATTTTACATCTCTTTGATTTCAATCAAAATTATTATAGATTCCATCTTGAGGAGTTTTGTTCTCACAATGCTACATATGTCCACCCAACATACCGATATTTTGACTGTATAGGATCTTACTCCTAAATATATCGAAGTCACCTACACTTTATATTTGAGTTCACATTCCTCTTAAGATTAAGAGCCAGTGTTATAAGAATTCGTGAGTTTAAGTTATTCAACTGACAATAGTTTATAAAATAAAAGCTCACATGGTCCAGTTTAGTATTGTAACCACACCAACATATCAATCAAAAGTCTTCACGTCCATGATCAAGATATCACTATGATTGATATGTTATAGTCTTATCAAAAGGAATGCCAAATTGCATCTCCGACTATGAACTAGGGTTTATAAATCACAAGTTATTATGGCTTAGATCTTTTGTGTGATAATCTCATTAACGTACCTAAACCATATTAAATGCAACTTAAGGACTACATATTCATAAATGTCACACACATGTATATAAAGATATGCCCATTGTTCTAATTTATCTCTGAAAATAAACAATTTTATCATCCAAGGAAATATCACAGAAAACAAATTGGGTTTTAGAGCACTACCTCTAACAAAATTGACGTAGCGGAAAACTAAGGTAACTAACCAAAGAGCAGTGTCTTTGATTCTGCAAGGAGAAGCGTCTTCGTCTTCTACCCAAAAAGATAAAAATAAGCCCGCAGAGTATTTGAGAGAAACTTCTCTGATTTGATAACAATTCAATGAGTTAGTTTTACATAATAAGCTAGCATATTTATAGAAGAGAAATACTTGTAAAGAAAGTAAACTTAATCCTAGTAGCAATAGTAAACCTAATCCTACTCAGCGGGAATCGTGGTAATCTTTCCTTTTGTACTTCCATTGTTTGAGAACGAGTAAAATTCTAATCAAGGGGCGTTGCTCCAATATTATTTTTGATATTTTCTTTATTTTCGTTTTTACCGAAAATAACGGTAAATATCGTCCTACATCAGACACCCCCACTTGAAAAAAACGCGTCCTTGAGTTTTCTTTGGGACATGGCACATGCAGCTCCTCTAAAGAAAAGTACTTGGAGAAATCTACATAGATAGAATCAAGACACGATTTTTCCTTTTCGCCTATTTTCACAAAAATTCCTCCAACGATTTCTTCTTGGACATCATCTTCAACTTCATCGTTTTCTTTAAAATAATCGTCAATTTTTGTGGTGATCGTGATGAGTTGCACCTGTGGTGGAGGAGGTGATAGTTGTTCTTCCACTGGTATAGTCGTTGGAACAAATAGTTGTTGCTGCACAAATTGTTTATCTGACGGCAAATCCACTTTTTCAACCAATTTAACAACATCCACATCCTTTCCACCATAATTAATATTCTCTTCATAGGCGGAGTACCTATTTGGAGATTTATGAATATAGTTACGAACAGGTCGAATGTGACTTACATCAATGTTTCTATGATTCCAAAAGAAACCCATCTGCATGCGTTCAAACGTCTCCCTCAACTGGCGGATCTCCTGTTGCATCATCTATGCAGTCTGCCGGAGCTCTTGGAATTTGGCCATCAAAGGAGCCTCTTTTCGCTTGATGTATTGCTGATAGTTGGATCTTGAAACATCTCTCTCACAAACGGCGTTGTTATAGAAGTTGTTGTAGTATAAGTTGGCCATTGAATCCGGATAACGCCGGCTCGGATACTCCATGAATTTGGCTCTCGAAAGAGTCCCTCCCCCACAAGCGGCATTGTTGGAGAAGTTTGCCACCGTTGCACTGATTGGCCATGATCAGGATAAAGCCTACTTTGATACCAACTGGCGTAGCGGAAGATTAAGGTAACTAATCAAAGAGCAGCGTCTTTGATTCTGCAAGGAGAAGTGTCTTCGCCTTCTACCCAAAAAGATAAAAAAAAAAGCCTACAGAGTAAAAGAAAAATAAAACTCCACAGAGTATTTAAGAGAAGATAGAACGTCGGTTGGCCGGGTGGAAAAGATCTTATCTGTCTAAGGGGGGGAGAATAACCCTTATCAAGAGTACTCTCGTCAACTTGCCGACGTACTATTTGTCACTCTTTCCCATTCCAGGTAGTGTTGCAATGAGGATCGAGAAGTTGCAGCGGGACTTTTTATGGGGAGGTCTAGGCGATGAGTTCAAGTTCCACCTGGTGGGGTGGGCGAAGGTTTGCACTCCGATGAAGGAGGGAGGTTTGGGTATCAGGAACCTTAGGGTCTTCAATCGCGCCCTCTTAGGGAAGTGGTTGTGGCGTTATGGGTTAGAAAGAGATTCTTGGTGGAGGGCTGTAGTGAATGCGAAATTTGGTAGTCTTTGGGGAGGGTGGTGTTCCTTGGAGCCGGGGGGTCCTCTGGGGGTGGGGTTATGGAAGAACATTAGGATGGGGTGGGCCAATTTCCAAAGGTTTACTCGATTTCAGGTTGGGGAGGGGTCTAAGGTGCGCTTTTGGCACGATCTGTGGTGTGGTGATTTGGCTCTTAAGCATGCCTTTCCAGGTTTATTTAGCATTGCCTGCGCTAAGGATGCTTCAGTGGCGGAGCATCTAGAGGTGCTGGGAGGCACTAACCAGTGGAATGTGAGCTTTTCTAGAGAAGCGCATGATTGGGAGGTGGAGGTGTTGGCTTCTTTTTTCCAGGTGTTACATGCTGCTCAAGTGAGGCGAGGGTGTGAAGATAGGTTGTGGTGGAATTCTTTCAAAAGAGGCCGATTCGAGGTCAAGCTCCTGTACGCCGCCTTGGCGAGTCCTGTTGGGGGAGGATTTCCGTGGAAGAGTGTGTGGCATACCCAAGCTCCTCTGAGGGCGAGTTTTTTTGTGTGGTCGGCGGCGTTGGGAAAAATTTTGACCTTGGACAATCTTAGAAAGCGACGGGTGATTGTGACAAATAGGTGTTGTATGTGCAAGAAGTCCGAGGAGACGGTGGATCATCTTCTCCTTCATTGCGAGGTAGCTTATACTTTGTGGAGCACCTTCTTCGGGCGGTTTGGGTTGTCTTGGGTGATGCCGAAGAGGGTTTCGGATTTTCTCGCTTGTTGGTGGTCTTCGGGGAGGAGGGAGAGTGCCGCGGTGTGGAAAATGGTGCCTACGTGCTTTTTTTGGTGTCTATGGAGGGAAAGGAATAATAGGTGCTTTGAGGATGTGGAGGGGACTTGGGAAGACATTTTAGCCTCTTGCTTCCAAACTTTGTACCTTTGGACCGTTGCGCATGTCTCTCCTGTTTCGATTAGTTATGATGATTTTCTTCTTCGTTTTTCTCCTTCTAGTTAGGTGATCCTATTGTATACTCCCAGTGTACCTTGGGGCGCCTATACGCTTTTTAATAAAACTTCTTATTACTTATCAAAAAAAAAAAAAAAGAGTATTTAAGAGAAACTTCTCTGATTTGATAATAATTCAATGAGTTAGTTTTACGTAATAAGCTAGCCTATTTATAGAAGAAAAATACTTGCAGAGAAAGTAAACCTAATCCTAGCAGTAATAGTAAACCTAATCCTAGTAGCAATAGTAAACCTAATCCTAATAAGGAAATGAAAATAATTAAAGCAAATCTAACCCTATTAAAGAAAGGAAATAAAGTCCTAATATAAAATTGATAATCAAAAGGAATCGTGGCAATCTTTCCTTTTATACTTCCATTGTTTGAGAACGAGTAAAATTCGGATCAAGGGGCGCTGTTCCAATATTATTTTTGATATTTTCTTTATTTTCGTTTTTACCGAAAATAAAGGTAAATATTGTCCTATATCAAAAATACACATAACCACACCCAACATCATTGAACAAGTTCTCGTAATGTATAATTTGCTATGTTTCTTGAACTTGATTCACCTTTATCTTCTTTCCTTTTCATTGTCCATCTTAATTTTGAGCCCTTGGAATGATTTTATTGAAAGATTTCTAAATAACATTCTCAATTAACATTATGTGGTCATCAGAAAAATTCTCTCATTAATCCCCCATTTCTTGCATGGGAACACTCTATTCATCCTTGATTAGTGCCAACGGATTATCTTGAGATTGACCCATTATGGAAGTATACCGTCGTATTGCATGCATTGTCACAAGTTTTTTTTTTTTTTTTTTTTCATTTATCTTGCAAAAAAAAAGTGTTGTACATAAAACATTTTATAAATAAGTTGGATAATGTAATTCATATTAGGAAGGACTGAAGATAAAGGATATGGAAACCTTTTAACTTCTTATTAGAGTTCATTTGTCATGAAAGACGATTAAGTCATTGCTTTTGCATGCACCATAATATGTGCAAGCTATGAATATTACTTCAGGATCCCTCAAGTGTGTATATACGTTCTTACATAAAACAAATAATCCACAATTACATTACTGTTTAAAACATGATAGCTCTCTTTCTCTCCTCCCCCACCCCCCCAAACAAAAAAAAAGAAGTGGGGGGCTTCCTTGAGCGTTTAAAGGTTATGGCCTATTTCAGAGTTCAAGACTACAGGCCCAAGGCTCATTGATCTTTTAATATTTAGCTGAAAGCACTCAGTGACCAATTTTGTATGAGTTAACTGAGAACTTTAAGGATGAGTTTTGCAAAGTTCAAAGTAAATTTTTGTATATGAGCTCTAGCTCAAATGGCATCTTTTCCCCTTGTAAGAACAAGGCGGAGAGTGAGGTTGTAGGTTCAAGACTCGTTGTTTGCATATGTAACTTATCCTTAAAAAAGTCCACAGTTAATTTTAAAGCAAAAGATTATTGCAGATTTTTTTCTTTACTAAATAGGCTTGACAGTTTACCTCGCTCACTTAAGGGGCGTGAATCTCTCACCAAATCTAACTTCTAGCTCAGCCCCCCAACAAAATGCCATTCCTGCTTAATTTGCTCTTTGGGCTAGTTTGAGATTGGTTACATAGCTCCATAGTTATTAGTTCCTTTTCCCCATACCGGTCTGGTATGTAATTTAATTATTTTGTACTACATTTCTCTTCACTTTATTGTTTCCATAGATGATATAGATCTTGCTTTTCTGGTGAAAAATACAGGTGTGTGGTCCTTGAGTGAAGTTGTCATTTATGTTGTAAACCATGGCTCAGCTAGACTAGATACAGGCTTTTATGGGAAGATTTTTTTTCTTTTAATAAGTTGTCATTTATGTTGTAAATGACGCAATCTAAGTACACAAAGAGTATACAAGATAGACACTCAATTAAAAAGTAGAGGAAGAGCACAAATAAATTTTTTGGGGAAAATTAGAAAAGTGAGAGTTGTGAAGAGCAGCCATCCACCCATAGAGTTTTGAAGAACATAGCTTTTAACACTATCAACGTTCTCTTACAATCTTCAAAATTTTTAGCATCGTGTTCTCTCCAAATGCACCACTTCAAATATAGAGGAACCATCCTTCAGGCTTCTATAACATGGTGGCTACCAAACTGGCCTCTCCAACTAACTAACAACTCGACCAATCATTGGGGCATGCCACCCTATCTCAAAAAGATGAAAAACTGATACCCACAAATCTCTAGCTACTTCACAGTGGAGCAGAAGGTGTTTGATGGATTCTCCGCCCTCTTGCACATGCAACATCAATCCACTATTGCGTGCTTCTTTCTAGGGTTATCTAGAGTCAAAATCTTTCCTAACTTTGCTGTCCAAACAAAGAAAGCCACTCTCGAAAGAGGCTTGTTTCTCCAAATTCTCTTCAAAGGGAAACAAGAGCCCGTAGGGGCTGAGCATATGAAAAAAAGATTTGACCTTGAAATCCGTCTTTTGGAAGGGATCCAACAAGTTATATGCTAAATTAAATCAATTAATGCCGGATTAAATCAATGAATTAGCCAAATCGATATGAACGGAAGATGCCTTTGGAACTTGTTTTTTATAATACCCTCATTTCTGTAGCATATAATGAACAATGTCAAGCTTTAGAAATTTACCTTATTGTGTAAAAACTAATCATGTTCTGTGAGTTTTCATCATGAGGGCATCATGACGACTTCATGACGTTCTTGGGAGGAAGCCTGTCAAGCTCACTATGTAATTTTGTCATGAGACGTCACCATTC
>NC_081541.1:16221127-16237969 GCF_901000735.1 Corylus avellana
TTTTGTCATTTTAGGCGTGGTAGTGGGGCATTGCAAATACAATGGTGGGGGTGTTAAATTTAGTTTCTCCTTTTTTTTTTTTGGTTATAGGTAATTTACTATAAGATTAGCTAAATTGGTAGTTGATGATATGAAAAGGATAATAAAAGAAAACAAAACTGGTTAATTTTTCATTTTGGTTGTGCGGGGAGTAGGGTAGTTAGACTTAATGCTGATGATGCTGGTTCCACCGCTAGTTTATGCCACGGGCTATTGTGCATGGTAATGACAGGGAGAGGGGATGTCCAGTGTCCTGTTTGTGCACGAGACAAAGGTTTTCCATTTTGTATCCAGAAAGATATATGTGGCCATGCTATAGGGATTATGTAGATCATATGTACTCTTTTCCCTTAAAGGTTGTCCATTTATTATCGAGAAAGATATGTGGCCATGAAGGTTAGCATTACTTAGATCCTATCTCTTCATAATTTTATCACTGCCAAGAGAATGCACTTCAGCATTTTCTTCCTCTTCTATCCAGAACAAAATTACTACATATAATTGTTTTAACAAGCCTCCTGATTGTAAGTCGCTTTTGTGAAGATGATAATCTTTTTAGTTAAGGTTCTCTTAATGAATACGTACGTCAATATCCTTTCTTAGTTGAATGTGGCCCAAATATAATAATGAAAGTATATATCCTGGCTATATAAATATTCTCTTTTCCATGCATACACTTTTTCATTTTTTTTCCTTCGAAGTTGTATTCTGCATATGCCTTGTATTCTTGCATATTTACAGTATGTTGTCAAGTAGTACTCAGTCTAAATTCGCCTTTATCTTTGTAGGCCTTGATTACAAATGCTGAGCAGGCTGTCTTAAGCAAGAACTTGGTATATTTTGTTAGCCTTTACTATTGTAACTTTTCTTAAGATATATATTTTGTGCAGGAGTTTGTTCTACTGAAAATGATGATTCTCGGTGGATAAGGCACTTATTTCCTTAATGATCACATTGGAAAAGATGACAATTTCACTAGTTTTCACACTGAATCTGGAGAAAATAATAGGAACCCAATAATGGTTTTCGATATGCTAAATTGAAAGAGTTTCTTTCACCCTTTATTCAGGATTTGAAGGCTTGATAAGTTTGACATAAACTTTTTGGGAACATATATGTGAATCAAACACATAAATAGTAGCAGACAATACCCAAGAGGGGTTTTTCAAAGCACAAAAACAACAACTATATTCTTGAAGAAATTGCGTACCTTGGTGTGTGGAACTTTAATAACGGATTTGGGATGGCCTTTGGATCTAGGATTTGTTCTCAACACCTCTTGGATCTTCTCCTCAATTATGATTTGTGACTAAAGAGTGTGGGCTCTCATAGACAAGATCCTTTAAATAGACATGTGAATCCTAGTTAGAATAGGACTTGGAAACCAAGCCTTACACCAACACCAATTCACATGCCTACTAGGAGTTCTACTCCTTGTGCAATTAGGTCAAGCCCAAAGGGGTAATTATTAGCTTAAGGAGGGACCTAAAAAAAAAACTTGCTCCTATGAGCCTAAGACATTTGTCATCTCATGGCTTGTTCTAGGTTACCTTTAATTGCAACTTGTTTACTAAAACGTTACAGTTGTACTCTAGTAATTATTTTGGTTAATCATGAACTCCCTTGACTTCTTATAATTGGATTTGACCATTCTATGAAGTATCCATTGTGAAATTAAAGTCAAAATAAATTTATTGTCACTTTATTTCACTATCTCTTAATCTTTGAGTCCTCGATTTAATCTCTTGATTATTCTCATACTTTTGAAATCACATTTCATTGAGTACATTTAATTTTAGTAACTCCTTACTAAAGTATTCAAGCCCGAGATTTAGAATGATCTATTCCAATTAAGGATATTTTACATCTCTTTGATTTCAATCAAAATTATTATAGATTCCATCTTGAGGAGTTTTGTTCTCACAATGCTACATATGTCCACCCAACATACCGATATTTTGACTGTATAGGATCTTACTCCTAAATATATCGAAGTCACCTACACTTTATATTTGAGTTCACATTCCTCTTAAGATTAAGAGCCAGTGTTATAAGAATTCGTGAGTTTAAGTTATTCAACTGACAATAGTTTATAAAATAAAAGCTCACATGGTCCAGTTTAGTATTGTAACCACACCAACATATCAATCAAAAGTCTTCACGTCCATGATCAAGATATCACTATGATTGATATGTTATAGTCTTATCAAAAGGAATGCCAAATTGCATCTCCGACTATGAACTAGGGTTTATAAATCACAAGTTATTATGGCTTAGATCTTTTGTGTGATAATCTCATTAACGTACCTAAACCATATTAAATGCAACTTAAGGACTACATATTCATAAATGTCACACACATGTATATAAAGATATGCCCATTGTTCTAATTTATCTCTGAAAATAAACAATTTTATCATCCAAGGAAATATCACAGAAAACAAATTGGGTTTTAGAGCACTACCTCTAACAAAATTGACGTAGCGGAAAACTAAGGTAACTAACCAAAGAGCAGTGTCTTTGATTCTGCAAGGAGAAGCGTCTTCGTCTTCTACCCAAAAAGATAAAAATAAGCCCGCAGAGTATTTGAGAGAAACTTCTCTGATTTGATAACAATTCAATGAGTTAGTTTTACATAATAAGCTAGCATATTTATAGAAGAGAAATACTTGTAAAGAAAGTAAACTTAATCCTAGTAGCAATAGTAAACCTAATCCTACTCAGCGGGAATCGTGGTAATCTTTCCTTTTGTACTTCCATTGTTTGAGAACGAGTAAAATTCTAATCAAGGGGCGTTGCTCCAATATTATTTTTGATATTTTCTTTATTTTCATTTTTACCGAAAATAACGGTAAATATCGTCCTACATCAGACACCCCCACTTGAAAAAAACGCGTCCTTGAGTTTTCTTTGGGACATGGCACATGCGGCTCCTCTAAAGAAAAGTACTTGGAGAAATCTACATAGATAGAATCAAGACACGATTTTTCCTTTTCGCCTATTTTCACAAAAATTCCTCCAACGATTTCTTCTTGGACATCATCTTCTTTAAAATAATCGTTTTCTTTAAAATAATCGATTTCCTCTTCTTCATCGTTTTCTTTAAAATAATCGTCAATTTTTGTGGTGATCGTGATGAGTTGCACCTGTGGTGGAGGAGGTGATAGTTGTTCTTCCACTGGTATAGTCGTTGGAACAAATAGTTGTTGCTGCACAAATTGTTTATCTGACGGCAAATCCACTTTTTCAACCAATTTAACAACATCCACATCCTTTCCACCATAATTAATATTCTCTTCATAGGCGGAGTACCTATTTGGAGATTTATGAATATAGTTACGAACAGGTCGAATGTGACTTACATCAATGTTTCTATGATTCCAAAAGAAACCCATCTGCATGCGTTCAAACGTCTCCCTCAACTGGTGGATCTCCTGTTGCATCATCTGTGCAGTCTGCCGGAGCTCTTGGAATTTGGCCATCAAAGGAGCCTCTTTTCGCTTGATGTATTGCTGATAGTTGGATCTTGAAACATCTCTCTCACAAACGGCGTTGTTATAGAAGTTGTTGTAGTATAAGTTGGCCATTGAATCCGGATAACGCCGGCTCGGATACTCCATGAATTTGGCTCTCGAAAGAGTCCCTCCCCCACAAGCGGCATTGTTGGAGAAGTTTGCCACCGTTGCACTGATTGGCCATGATCAGGATAAAGCCTACTTTGATACCAACTGACGTAGCGGAAGATTAAGGTAACTAATCAAAGAGCAGCGTCTTTGATTCTGCAAGGAGAAGTGTCTTCGTCTTCTACCCAAAAAGATAAAAAAAAAAAAGCCTACAGAGTAAAAGAAAAATAAAACTCCACAGAGTATTTAAGAGAAACTTCTCTGATTTGATAATAATTCAATGAGTTAGTTTTACGTAATAAGCTAGCCTATTTATAGAAGAAAAATACTTGCAGAGAAAGTAAACCTAATCCTAGCAGTAATAGTAAACCTAATCCTAGTAGCAATAGTAAACCTAATCCTAATAAGGAAATGAAAATAATTAAAGCAAATCTAACCCTATTAAAGAAAGGAAATAAAGTCATAATATAAAATTGATAATCAAAGGGAATCGTGGCAATCTTTCCTTTTATACTTCCATTGTTTGAGAACGAGTAAAATTCGGATCAAGGGGCGCTGTTCCAATATTATTTTTGATATTTTCTTTATTTTCGTTTTTACCGAAAATAAAGGTAAATATTGTCCTATATCAAAAATACACATAACCACACCCAACATCATTGAACAAGTTCTCGTAATGTATAATTTGCTATGTTTCTTGAACTTGATTCACCTTTATCTTCTTTCCTTTTCATTGTCCTTCTTAATTTTGAGCCCTTGGAATGATTTTATTGAAAGATTTCTAAATAACATTCTCAATTAACATTATGTGGTCATCAGAAAAATTCTCTCATTAATCCCCCATTTCTTGCATGGGAACACTCTATTCATCCTTGATTAGTGCCAACGGATTATCTTGAGATTGACCCATTATGGAAGTATACCGTCGTATTGCATGCATTGTCACAAGTTTTTTTTTTTTTTTTTCATTTATCTTGCAAAAAAAAAGTGTTGTACATAAAACATTTTATAAATAAGTTGGATAATGTAATTCATATTAGGAAGGACTGAAGATAAAGGATATGGAAACCTTTTAACTTCTTATTAGAGTTCATTTGTCATGAAAGACGATTAAGTCATTGCTTTTGCATGCACCATAATATGTGCAAGCTATGAATATTACTTCAGGATCCCTCAAGTGTGTATATACGTTCTTACATAAAACAAATAATCCACAATTACATTACTGTTTAAAACATGATAGCTCTCTTTCTCTCCTCCCCCACCCCCCCAAACAAAAAAAAAGAAGTGGGGGGCTTCCTTGAGCGTTTAAAGGTTATGGCCTATTTCAGAGTTCAAGACTACAGGCCCAAGGCTCATTGATCTTTTAATATTTAGCTGAAAGCACTCAGTGACCAATTTTGTATGAGTTAACTGAGAACTTTAAGGATGAGTTTTGCAAAGTTCAAAGTAAATTTTTGTATATGAGCTCTAGCTCAAATGGCATCTTTTCCCCTTGTAAGAACAAGGCGGAGAGTGAGGTTGTAGGTTCAAGACTCGTTGTTTGCATATGTAACTTATCCTTAAAAAAGTCCACAGTTAATTTTAAAGCAAAAGATTATTGCAGATTTTTTTCTTTACTAAATAGGCTTGACAGTTTACCTCGCTCACTTAAGGGGCGTGAATCTCTCACCAAATCTAACTTCTAGCTCAGCCCCCCAACAAAATGCCATTCCTGCTTAATTTGCTCTTTGGGCTAGTTTGAGATTGGTTACATAGCTCCATAGTTATTAGTTCCTTTTCCCCATACCGGTCTGGTATGTAATTTAATTATTTTGTACTACATTTCTCTTCACTTTATTGTTTCCATAGATGATATAGATCTTGCTTTTCTGGTGAAAAATACAGGTGTGTGGTCCTTGAGTGAAGTTGTCATTTATGTTGTAAACCATGGCTCAGCTAGACTAGATACAGGCTTTTATGGGAAGATTTTTTTTCTTTTAATAAGTTGTCATTTATGTTGTAAATGACGCAATCTAAGTACACAAAGAGTATACAAGATAGACACTCAATTAAAAAGTAGAGGAAGAGCACAAATAAATTTTTTGGGGAAAATTAGAAAAGTGAGAGTTGTGAAGAGCAGCCATCCACCCATAGAGTTTTGAAGAACATAGCTTTTAACACTATCAACGTTCTCTTACAATCTTCAAAATTTTTAGCATCGTGTTCTCTCCAAATGCACCACTTCAAATATAGAGGAACCATCCTTCAGGCTTCTATAACATGGTGGCTACCAAACTGGCCTCTCCAACTAACTAACAACTCGACCAATCATTGGGGCATGCCACCCTATCTCAAAAAGATGAAAAACTGATACCCACAAATCTCTAGCTACTTCACAGTGGAGCAGAAGGTGTTTGATGGATTCTCCGCCCTCTTGCACATGCAACATCAATCCACTATTGCGTGCTTCTTTCTAGGGTTATCTAGAGTCAAAATCTTTCCTAACTTTGCTGTCCAAACAAAGAAAGCCACTCTCGAAAGAGGCTTGTTTCTCCAAATTCTCTTCAAAGGGAAACAAGAGCCCGTAGGGGCTGAGCATATGAAAAAAAGATTTGACCTTGAAATCCGTCTTTTGGAAGGGATCCAACAAGTTATATGCTAAATTAAATCAATTAATGCCGGATTAAATCAATGAATTAGCCAAATCGATATGAACGGAAGATGCCTTTGGAACTTGTTTTTTATAATACCCTCATTTCTGTAGCATATAATGAACAATGTCAAGCTTTAGAAATTAACCTTATTGTGTAAAAACTAGTCATGTTCTGTGAGTTTTCATCATGAGGGCATCATGACGACTTCATGACGTTCTTGGGAGGAAGCCTGTCAAGCTCACTATGTAATTTTGTCATGAGACGTCACCATTCTGTCATGACAAAATCAGCCACCCTTGCTTTGAAGCTTATTGTGTATTTTCGTCATAACAAAATCTAGTCAAGAAGTCTCTGAAGCTCACTGTGTCATTTCGTCATCACGACGTCATCATTCCGTTATGACGAAATGTGTCCGAGAAGTCTCTCAAGCATATTGCGTAGTTTTGTCAGCATCCCGTCATGATGAAAGTTCCAAGAATTGACAAGTTCTGAAGAGTTTTGTGTTTCCGAGAGATCCTGCACTTGGACATCACCTTGGGGTCATTTGGAAGTTGTGACATCATCTAGGACAGTTTTGGACGTCATGACGGAGTTATTACGTGTCCCTAGGTTGCTTCAGATGTCATTTGGTCGTCATGACGAGTTCTTGACGAAATCAGACAGAAATCTTGTCATCATGTCACCATGACAAGTTCCCAACGAAATCAGGCAGTAAGTTCAACATGATTTTTGTCATGACGACAGGATTTTTGTCATGACGAATTTCTGCTTCTGCTGAATCTTGTGGCTTATTTTTGACATAGCAAACGTCCAAATTTGAAGAAGCTCATGAAACACAAAGTTGTAAATTTGAGAATGAGCTTTCCAATGCCAATGAGTTTGCATAATTTGGAGATCGGGATCAAAAGTTATGGTTAAGATACCCAGACTGGTTTGGTTTCCTTTTCGAAGAATTCCAGCTTTATCCCTTCCTCTTCAATAAATATAATAAGATGCTCATTTGGTTATTTGGGACTTTGAAGCACGAAATTAAAGAGAGAGAGGCTCTAGGGAAGTTTCATTTCTCCTCCCTTGTGAGTCAAGAGGGTTTTTGTTGAGAGCCATCGAAGCTTTCCCTTTCTTAATGTTTGTGAAGATTTTCCCCCTTTACCTTTGTTGTACCAAGTGAGCTTTTTAAAAAGTTTCGATCTTTCACTCACTTGGGTTGATTTTGTTTTTGTTCAAACCACTCATACACATCTTTCAACTGCCAAGGAGTGTATCGATGGACAAGTAAGGAGATGCACTCTAAGAAGATTGTTGAGCTAGGAGATGAGTGGGAAGCTTGTAAATATTATAGTCTAGGATTTGCAAAGGCTTGTAATTTTTCTTTTATTTGTAATCTGGATCTTCTTATAGTGATTTTCTGAGTTTGGCTACCCATAAATAGTTTTTTCCCTTTGATTTTTTTAAAGGTTTTTTGGGATCTGTGTGTTGTAGATGTGCAATTTATCTGGTGGTTGTGTTGTTTATATTTTCATAATTTTAATTTGAGATTTTTATTGCTTGGACTGTTAATTTGGGGTTGAACCATTCATTGTTTTCTTTCAAACAACATTCAGCTCAAAAGCTCCAACTCTCACCACCTCGACTCAATTTGATTGAGTACAAAAGATTAAAGAATGAACTATCTCCACCTCCCAATCAGCACTGATCTGATGATGGTGATATTCCACTGAACGGTGTCATTAGAAACCAACATATGGTCTGCCACCGAGGCTTCCTTATAATGAGCTATATTAAAAAAAACCACCGGGAAAGATTTCTACTAGGTCTAATTACTATACCACATATCTTGCCAAAACTTTATCTTAGACCCATCTCTCTCAAATCTCACGAATCTAGAGAAATCCCTCCACCCTCTCCTAATGTTTTTCCACACCCAACCCCATGGGATCCAAAAACTGCATTGGAACACCACCCTCCCTACAAGCTATCATATTTAACTCCCGCCACCGATCTCCACAAAGCCTCTCTCTCCATGGCATTATGCCATAACCATTTTTCGAAGAAAACTCTGTTAAACATAAGCTAGTTTCTAATCCCCAAACTACCTAAAGACAACAGAGTACAAATCTTTGCCCAACTAACTATATGAAATTTAAACTCATCACCAACTCTGCCCCACAAGAAGTTCCTTTGAAGTTTCTCAATATGGTCACCAAATAAGTGGGGGAAGGATAAGGCAATGGAAAAAACCATAGAAAATGAATAGTGTTTTTTTTTTTTGGCATAGGAAACCAAAAAAAAAAAAAAAAAGGAAAAGAAACCTTGAGATCCATCCTCTAGGGGCTATGGAGCTAATCAGATAACTTCCTTTTTTTCTCATTGGAAAGAATAAGTCTTACCATTTCTCTTCGTTAATACTTTAAAACGTTTCCATGACTTAACCCACTGAACTGCCAATGTGGTCATCATTGACATCTGCTTCCAAACGATCATTGTTGTCAAATTGTAGAGGCCTGAAGCATCCTTAATTTGGGACTTATCCTCCATGGGCCAGTCTGTCAGGGATGGCTTGGTTGCCGTTTTGAGCTACTTGGTTCTGCCGTGGATGGTAGTGGTTATAGTGGTTGAGCCACCCATTCTCTCTTACTTTCAGTCCATTACCAAAGGGAGGCTTAGTGTCTGTTTTTAGAAGTGAGAGATTTAAACTGTAGCTAGAAAATACTACAGGGAGGAATATTGTTATTTCTTTAATTAAGAATGAGAAACAGACAAAATTCTCTCCCTATGTTTTATTTTACAGATTAAATTTTGTCAACCATGTTGCCAGAAATTAGTTGACTTAAACTGAAAAGTAAAACAGAAAGCCTTTTTTTTTCCCAACTTTGATTATACAAGAAACACCTTTCAATCAATATATAGACAAAGAAGAAACAAACAAACAAACTAGACTATGATACCATGTTAAGAGTGTCCAAAACGTAGACTATCAGGTGGAGAGACCTAACTAGTATGCAACTAAATATCAAGTTTGACACTCAGTGAACTATGAGACTCCTCTTGACAGATGGCTTCTAACACATTTTTAGTAGTCGACACCTAACTGCAAGGAAGCTTCTTTATCTTTGACACAGGTTTCTTGATTGTTAGTTGCATACTCCTAATACTGGGTTTCTTATCTCAGTGGTTGCCTTTTGTTTAAAAGAAAGAAGATACCATGATTTGCTTTAGAAACTAACCATATGCTCTTTCCTAAAAAGAAAAAGTTGGGGTCTGCACTTTTTAACGCTTTTTGCAGCCTATATGCATTAGTCGGACTCATCTTTTTTCCTTTCCATTTTCATTTATTGTATAAAATGCTTACAATATAGACTTGTAAAACTCATATTGGGCATACTATTTGCTCTAAACATTTCAGATATAATTTTAGTGATTTACCCAGTAATAGTGTGGTTGAAGATATAGTCAATGGAGTATGATTTTATATGTAAAAGCTTTATGTCCTGGCAGGCTCTGCTACGTTCTGATCTTCCACTTTACATGGTACCATTTGCTACCAGAGATCTCACATTTAACAAACCAAAGGTTCGTGCAGTTACCACCAAACAAATCTTTCTTTCTTTATTCGAGCTATTATTTCCAGAATATTTGTCAGTTCAGTTACCTATTGACTTGTCTATTTTAATTCAATTGTAAGCATAACTGCCTATGCTATTTCCAAGAGGCTTGATTGAGAAATGATGAAAATCATTCTCTCAACCATCTTTCAACCATCCCCATATAGCGAATGAGTGAATCTATCATTGAATTTTTATGAGACTCATATGAGTCCACAATCCAATGGTGGATCTATTTGATATGCAAAAATAGATGATGGAAAGATGGTTGAGAGAATGATGTGTAGCATGTTTCGGCTTGATTAGTGTTAGTCTGGTAGATTTGCTCCAGCTGCCATTAATGCACTGGACTATAAAAGCCAGTCTCCATTTATTTCTGAAATTTCATGCATGATTGTTATAAAATGAATCCTTAAGAAAATAACTGTCAGCAGCTTTGGGTCTAGGGGATCTTTGTTCAAGTTAGACTTGCGATGGGATGTCTTTTCAGTTTTGCTCCTTTTGAGGAATTTGTTGATCTCTCTGAATATTCAATGTGAATATTTTTATCTTCACTCCAATTGCAGTGCCTACTTTGTCTCCTGTGTTTATTTACTTTCATTTGGCAGTTTCCCAAAGAAAATGTATTTCAGTTGGTTTCATTGAGATTAAGATGTACGTATACCCCTGAACTTTCACTCAGCTGCACTTGCACCTTTTGAACTTATTTTTTGACAAGTTATTACTGAAACTGTCAAGAAGTAACAAATAACCCATTCTATTAGCCTTCAGTCCAAATTAATAACGGGAGGTGACCATGTGCTCGTTTTGCGGCCACTGAAAGGCAATAAACAGCCTTATTTTGTTCCCAAAATTGAGCACGTGCCTTGGGGTTGGTTCTTCTCCAAAATAAAATAAAAGAGGGAACATTGATCGGCATTGTCCACAGACCACTCTAAGTTCTTCCTTAGAATGGCTGATTGCTCGAACCTATCAGACACAGGTGACTCAGCATTGGAAGAGCTCATCTCCCAAACATAAAACCTCTGCGTTCTGGAGCAGGTCCTCTGCCATCAACTGCTCTTATTGCACTGATTCAGTTCTCACCCATTGAGCTTGTGTCCCATTTCTGCAAATTCAAATCCTTCCCACTCACTGAGCCCAAGCCCAGACTCTCACCCCCTCCTCCGTACACATGCCAACTTGAATAACAACTCAGTCAAGTGTGACAAAAATCTGGTAATGATGAGGATGGTGCTATGTTCTCACATTCCAAATAGAATCGAGATGAGAAATTAGTTTCTATCAAAATAATGAGCTGGCTATGCCTTGTCACCACTTGATTTCTCTGATTCAAAACATGGGTCAATTTCATCTCCTTTGAATTCTTCCACTTTATCGCTGGAAAATGTGATTTTCTTCACTTCCAAACAAAACCCAGATGAGAAAAAGCACATACAATTAAAGGTGAAATTAGGGTCATTTTCTTCACTTTTGGGTTTGTCTAATTCATTGTTGGATTTGGCTTCTCTGTCAATGAAAATTGGTTGCTTATGATGTTCCCCAAAGATGGCTTCAGCTTTTGTTGTTTCGATTGGTAATGGGTGATTCTAGTAGTAGATTTCTGAACCCGTGGGTTCTCCATTTTCAGAAAATGGGTCTTGAGCTCAAGTGTGCTCTCTGGTATGTGTCACTGTTTCTTTGCTTTAAACTATTTAATTACATCAAAAAATTACAGAGAAAAGAACTGAAGCTCAAATTTTTTTTAAATTGGGACAAATATTAAGGTTGATTATTGCCTTTTTAGCGGCCATGTGAATATCATATGGTCAACTCCCATTATCAATCTAGACAGAAGGCTTACTGAAGGGATTATTTGCGACTTAATGATAGTTTCAGTTCCAAGTTTGCGAAAAATTTAGTTTAGTGGATGTTAGTGCAACTGAGTGAAAATTTAGGCATTCTTAGTGCTCATATACTTGCACTATATTTCAAGATCATTACTGATCATTGTCACCATTGCCATTGTTGAAGCTATATATTAACCATTTTGAATCAGCCGCCGCCATTACTGTTCTCTCATGTACTTCCTTTAGAGCTGCTTGTTTTGTGAGTTTGTGATCTTTAACATCTTCCTGCTACTTACTGTTTTGTTGGTGGCGCCTCACCCTTTTAAGATGGTTCCTAGCAAATACCACACAACTGGTAATTAGATGTTTTCTTTTTCCCCCTTGCGCTATTGTGTCCTAATAAAATGCGTTATATTCTTTGTTTTAATACATGCAATTGTTTCTGTTGAACGTTTGGAGATAGAGAACAAACATATTTGTTATGCCAATGGGCTTATTGCTGCTTCTTTTTTTCTTTTTTTTTTCTTTTATTATTATTGTTGTGATTTTTTATTTTATTTTTATAAAAAAAAACATGCATTATGGTGAAAATTGCAATTAGAAATATATGAATTATACCTCTAATTGCATCTTACCCATTATAATACATTTCTTTCTACTTTAGACATGGATTCTTTTTCTTGATGAAACCTTTCATGGATGTACTTTATATGCTCAGTTTCATTAGCTACTTTATATGCTCAGTTTCATTAGCTAATTCTAAATTGGCACAGGATAACGGGGAGAAATTTATCAGCCTCTTAAATGCCATCAGTGCTTATGCTGAAGGATTTTCAGCCAATCCAATCATCAGAAGAGCCCTTCACGTGTGGAAGAAGCTTGACACACAACATTAAGTTGGTTATGCAATTGGGCTTGGCGGGCACAGCCTGTTTGCATTAGATTTGCCAGCAAAAGATCTAGACAAGCTTCTCTTTGTACAGTTAACCCCACAAAGTTGGCTGATCTTAAAACTGAATATATGAGCAGAATAGTGACGATTCTTTTGCTGTAACCTCTAATTTGTGTACCTATTAGGGTTTCCACACATGGTTCAAAAAAAGTGTTTCTTAATTACTTATTTTTGTGTTCCTTTCTTCGGGGTTCCCGAATCCTTGAAGGAACATCAAATCAATTCATATGAATACTTTTCTTTTGTTTCACAGGTCTTCTGACAGGAAATCAATGCAATGCACTTTGCTAGCAATTCTTTTGTAACTTTCCAGGATGTGGCTTGTGTTCCTTATGCTTCATAGATTTGATGCTTTCAGTAAGCCATTTTGTGCTCTTTGTATAGCTTGGTTTGGTCGTTGTTAGGATGCAGCAGGCTTGTCCACAAGTATTCGGCAATGTGTCAATTTGGCTAAGATTGAACTTGTTTGAGGACTTTATTCCACGTGTCATTGTCCCCTTCTCTACAAATGTCATGTGTCCATTGAGAAACACATTTTTTATTTTTTATTTTTTTATTATTAATGTTATTAAAAAAATACTCGTTTCTCACATGCTAAGGAAAACATGATGCTTTTATATACTAGGTTAGTGGAAATTCCTACGACCCAAGTAGGAGGAAATTTCTTTCCTTCGGGGAAATAAATTTGAAAAGCCCATCTGGTATAACAGTTACAAATTGACATGAATTCTTCATCAATCACAACAATTAGAAGATGCGGAAAACCTTGAAAGAGCAATGGAAAGAATTGAATGTTTGTTAAAGGAGAATAATATCATCACTTCACATTTAGTAGATTCAACTTGATGTCTCAATTTCTGAATTTTCAAGTTCGATTGTGGCATTAAATCCGAAATCTTTTCCAGGAGTAAACAAGGACTTAAGTTCCTCTGCAGTCTGGATTGTGTTGATTTTCTGGTCCTTCACATTCAGATTTTCCTGGTATTGAGTTTGAGGAAGAACAGAAAATGAAAAATCGAGCCTTTTAAAATGCATACACGTACGCCATGTAGTGAGTGGTGAAGATGAATTACCTTCTTTACAAAATCAGACATGGTTGAGTTGATAATTTCTTGTATCACAAACTTGGTGACACGCTGCTCACCAAGAATCTGTACGAGGAAGCTCTTTGGGACCTGAGGGAATTTATAAATTTGCCATCTTGTGAAAAAACAACAGTAATGTATGTGTAAATAGAGTAAATACAATAGAAAATGGATCTAAAAGTTCTAAAAAATCCTAAAAAATTACATCACCCAAACAACCATCTACGTATTTGCATAGGATTTAATAAATAAATCCTACGCAAATATGTAGATGGTTGTTTGGGTGAGGTAATTTTTTTAGGGTTTTTTAGAAATTTAAAAGATTATTTCGTTTGGTTGCACTTGGGGAATCTCGATACTTAAGGGAACGTAGATTCCCTCCCAACTATCTTTTGTTGGGAATGTAAATTCCATTCTAGACAGTTGAGAATCGACATTCCCTTGCCCTTGGAAAATGTTCTTTTTAGATGACAAAAATGCCCACATTCCCTTCCCCGTAATTTTTTATGCTACTATTTTATTATATATATATATATATATATATATATATTTTTTCTATTGGATATTATTAAGGTTATTAAAGAAAAGTTGGATAATTTTGTTGTGGTTATTTTTTTGGTAATGCTACTATTTGAGTTTGATTGTGATCATTTGCAAAATTGTATACAAAAGTGAAGAACTATTTATTCCACAAAAAAGGGAAATGAACGTAAATTCTGTATATAAAAGTGGAGAACCATAATCTACAAAAACCGAAAACGAACAGGTTTTATTTGGTTATAGATGAAAAATAAATAAAATAAGGATATTTTGTATCAAACTGCCTTATGCACTTGAAGAAAGAAACATAAGGATATTTTGGAAAGAATAAATAATTCTTACAAGATACTTAGGAGTAAATGAAACATAGAAATTTCATATTCTTAGGAATCCGATCAAGTTCCTAATTATTTCCAAACATGGGTTTAGTCACGTTCCTAGGAATTCATATTCTCAAGTATCACATTCCTATAAAAAAATACATGAATACTTTGAGAACATTAGATTTCGCAAACCAAACACCAGAACTAGTTGAAACTAGGATATTTTAAACACCTGAAATTGGAAAAGGAATAAGGGGAGCCATTAAAGGGCACGATAAACACAAATCCACCTTAAAAATGCTGTTCAGGTTAAGTACATAAGTCCATGAACTCACACACCATGGGCATATGGTAAAAAACACTCGGATTTATTAGTTTATGTTAATTTACAACTCCTCTCAAATGCTTAAAAAATGATAGATTTAATTATTTAATTAATATTTTAACACTCTAAATGTAAAGCCTACGGTGTTTAAGCATGTTGATCCCCTTTCTAAGTAATCAACATTTAAGACCAAAAAGGTCAGATTAAGCATAGATAACAAAATTAAATGCAAATATCAAATGGGAGATTTTTGATAAAATTGCCTACGGTCAGAAGCCACTTGCCTGGGATGTTTTTCCTTGAGTAGCACGGGTGCGCAAGCAAAATGAAATATTGTTAGAACTCTTGGACTCACAAACTAATAGGCTGCAGAAAATACAAATTCATATAGAAAAGGATGATAAAGATACTCTTACAGAAATTAATCAAGAGGCTACAGCCACCAGTTGAGCCAGAAAAAAAAAAAAAAAAAAAAAAAAAGTATCTAAAAGCCCTATTATTTTCAAGTCCTTTATGTTTTCAATTATATATTGTATACAAATTAAAGAAAGTAAATTGACTATATCATTTGTTGGTTGATCTGCAATCTAAATAATTGAAACAAATCTGCATGCATAATTATATACTAAAACCCTGGGTTTGCAACACGGAAAAAGATTTATATGTAAAGTATAAAAAATTTATTACTACAAAGTAAATATAGTCTAGAAGGAACAGAACAATGATATACATCCATACATATCTGTGCTGATTTTTAGTGAAATTACAAAGTGCATGCCTAAGTATTTTAGAGGTCATCCAATAATCAATCAATCACAATATATTATCTCTATTATGTATCAACCTGTGCTCAATCAGGGCCAAACAGACCCTTATTTTGAGAAATTTAAGGCAAGGGATATCAATGTAGTATACCTCCTTTTTGCCTGCGAAATCCTGGAATTGGTGGTGCCTCGCGAGCTAAATTTGTTAAAACCTGATCAAATACTTTTTGCGTCTCATCCCCAGTCAACTCCACTCTTACCTACCAATTGAACATTATGAGAACATTACAATATAAGGTCCAATAACACCTGAATACAGGAAAATCCAGAAAGACCTCCAATTCTGGGCATTTATTTCCCAAAACGTACAAGGAACCATTTGTTTCGGGACTGAACATTTTTCAGCTAGTTTTATAGGTTCAATTGAGCAACATCTCTCATAGACATAAACTGCACATTAGATGGCCAACTACATAAATATAGTACTTTATTTTCCAAACATAGAAGAACCTAGTAACATTTTTTTTTCCACCCATCTTCTTGAATTAAAATGCCAACCTTCAAAACTATATGCAGAATGAAGAAGTTGACAAACCAAACAAACCCAGCCAAACAAACGAGAACTTGTAGTTTAGCTTGCCTCCAGTGAAAAAATCAATGAAGAACTTTATTTGCAAAAATAAATGGTGGAGATTGCCTCCAGTGAAAAAATAACTGGAGTTCTTCCCACTCTTACAATTTTCACCGTTTACTTTTGCACTAGAGTACTTCAATGATTTTTTTCACTAGAAAAAAGCCAAACTCAACCAATTCAAGTCTTGCAATAATGATACATTCACCTTAAAAAGGAAGAGGGAAATTCTAGCGTGACCAGAACAAAAACTTAGTTTTCTGAAGAACAGTTTATTGAATGATCCTCATTTTTTACAGCTACTAATGTGTAAGGATAACTATTGACCAAGTTATGGTATAGAAGGCTCCAAAGAACATAACAGCAACCAAATTTATCCAATCTGTTCTGCATTGACAGGTCATCAATACAAAAGAAAGAAACACTTTTATGCATATAAAGAATCTTAGACAATAGAGGCCTGCACTTGAAAGATCATTAGTGAGCCAAGCCA
>NC_081541.1:16238069-16246698 GCF_901000735.1 Corylus avellana
TAGTTGAAACTAGGATATTTTAAACACCTGAAATTGGAAAAGGAATAAGGGGAGCCATTAAAGGGCACGATAAACACAAATCCACCTTAAAAATGCTGTTCAGGTTAAGTACATAAGTCCATGAACTCACACACCATGGGCATATGGTAAAAAACACTCGGATTTATTAGTTTATGTTAATTTACAACTCCTCTCAAATGCTTAAAAAATGATAGATTTAATTATTTAATTAATATTTTAACACTCTAAATGTAAAGCCTACGGTGTTTAAGCATGTTGATCCCCTTTCTAAGTAATCAACATTTAAGACCAAAAAGGTCAGATTAAGCATAGATAACAAAATTAAATGCAAATATCAAATGGGAGATTTTTGATAAAATTGCCTACGGTCAGAAGCCACTTGCCTGGGATGTTTTTCCTTGAGTAGCACGGGTGCGCAAGCAAAATGAAATATTGTTAGAACTCTTGGACTCACAAACTAATAGGCTGCAGAAAATACAAATTCATATAGAAAAGGATGATAAAGATACTCTTACAGAAATTAATCAAGAGGCTACAGCCACCAGTTGAGCCAGAAAAAAAAAAAAAAAAAAAAAAAAAGTATCTAAAAGCCCTATTATTTTCAAGTCCTTTATGTTTTCAATTATATATTGTATACAAATTAAAGAAAGTAAATTGACTATATCATTTGTTGGTTGATCTGCAATCTAAATAATTGAAACAAATCTGCATGCATAATTATATACTAAAACCCTGGGTTTGCAACACGGAAAAAGATTTATATGTAAAGTATAAAAAATTTATTACTACAAAGTAAATATAGTCTAGAAGGAACAGAACAATGATATACATCCATACATATCTGTGCTGATTTTTAGTGAAATTACAAAGTGCATGCCTAAGTATTTTAGAGGTCATCCAATAATCAATCAATCACAATATATTATCTCTATTATGTATCAACCTGTGCTCAATCAGGGCCAAACAGACCCTTATTTTGAGAAATTTAAGGCAAGGGATATCAATGTAGTATACCTCCTTTTTGCCTGCGAAATCCTGGAATTGGTGGTGCCTCGCGAGCTAAATTTGTTAAAACCTGATCAAATACTTTTTGCGTCTCATCCCCAGTCAACTCCACTCTTACCTACCAATTGAACATTATGAGAACATTACAATATAAGGTCCAATAACACCTGAATACAGGAAAATCCAGAAAGACCTCCAATTCTGGGCATTTATTTCCCAAAACGTACAAGGAACCATTTGTTTCGGGACTGAACATTTTTCAGCTAGTTTTATAGGTTCAATTGAGCAACATCTCTCATAGACATAAACTGCACATTAGATGGCCAACTACATAAATATAGTACTTTATTTTCCAAACATAGAAGAACCTAGTAACATTTTTTTTTCCACCCATCTTCTTGAATTAAAATGCCAACCTTCAAAACTATATGCAGAATGAAGAAGTTGACAAACCAAACAAACCCAGCCAAACAAACGAGAACTTGTAGTTTAGCTTGCCTCCAGTGAAAAAATCAATGAAGAACTTTATTTGCAAAAATAAATGGTGGAGATTGCCTCCAGTGAAAAAATAACTGGAGTTCTTCCCACTCTTACAATTTTCACCGTTTACTTTTGCACTAGAGTACTTCAATGATTTTTTTCACTAGAAAAAAGCCAAACTCAACCAATTCAAGTCTTGCAATAATGATACATTCACCTTAAAAAGGAAGAGGGAAATTCTAGCGTGACCAGAACAAAAACTTAGTTTTCTGAAGAACAGTTTATTGAATGATCTCATCTTTCAGAAACAATTAGTACTTAATTTTTTTGTGAGTATAACAATTGGTACTTACTACTGGATAATAACTCATTTTTTACAGCTACTAATGTGTAAGGATAACTATTGACCAAGTTATGGTATAGAAGGCTCCAAAGAACATAACAGCAACCAAATTTATCCAATCTGTTCTGCATTGACAGGTCATCAATACAAAAGAAAGAAACACTTTTATGCATATAAAGAATCTTAGACAATAGAGGCCTGCACTTGAAAGATCATTAGTGAGCCAAGCCAAGCCCAATAGTTGGGGCTCAAACTCTCAACAGTTGGATCGATCCCTATCCCATTACAGGTAATACCATGCAAGGAGAAATGCCTAGGGAAAGAGAAAAAAAAAAAAACAGGAAAAAAACATCAAATATGACAATCCCAACTACCACTAATGTCTAGAGAAACATCATATCACTTCGTATAAAGCCAAAACATGAGTTATTGGGGATGAACTATATATCAACACCACAAATGATATTCAAATTTATTGCATGCTCACTTGTATCTTATTTTCATCTTGAGACTCGATGACTATCTTCGCATTTTTCAATGTTATAGCATTGCCCTTCTTATCAGTAATAGATGCCTCTAAACCTACAACACCAGAACACCAAATTACTTAACTGCTGACCAAAAACAAATGTAGGAATAAGAGATTAAACTGCATAGATTTCCGAAAAAAAAAAAAAAAAAAAAAAAAAAAGAGGGGGGGGGGAAAAGAAGAAACAGCGGATATATAATATTGCAGCTTGAAGTTAACTTCACCTGAACTAGATGCAGATATTAGACCTCTCCTATGGGAACTACTAGGAAATGCTAGCCTGAAAACAACAGAAATGAGTGACATCAAATCCTTCTATAAGTCCAATTTCTAAATATGTAAAACAATCAACCCCAGCTTCTCAAAAGATTGGCATGCAAAAGTTTTAACGTAGGAGAACTAATCTTGAAATTAAGAAGCCGAGGAAGTTAAAGTTTGTAAAGGGAGTAACCCAAAAATTGGCAGAAAATACTTTGACGCAAGCATGCTGACACACATGCATATACAGAGAAAAGGAAATATGTTGGGACATTTAGCATCTCATAAGAGGTAATGTGAATTGATCAATAAATATGTCGGTCTTTCACAATAAACTTAGAGCTTGTTTGAGATTATGTTAAGGATTTTGAAAAGTAGTTTTAGTACCTAAAAAACAGTGCCAAACAAAAAGGCGTGTTTGGTAAAAAAAAACTCCAAAAATACTTCTTTGACTTTTTTACTCTAAAAATTGCCAAAAATAATTTTTTTTCTAAAAAACTCTTTTTGGCCTTAAAAGTTTTATTTCCCAAGAACACGTTTAGGATTGCGCTAAACAACTTAAAAAGTGTTTTAAGCACATAAAAAGCTGTGCCGGACAAAAAAGGTTCATTTGATAAAAAAAATTAGAAAGTACTTCTTCAACTTTTTTTTCTCAAAAAAAGCTTAAAACCGCATTTAGGAAAGCTATTATTTCTATTAAGCTTTTCAAAAAAGCTTTTCTGACTTTTTTATATAGTCTATTTTCCAAACTAGGCACATAAGAAGGTCTAGTATTTTCAAAATCAATGCATCATAGGGTTCTTCATGCGTGTAATTCATGATCCAAAACGTGAACTCCCATGTACTATCTTGATATGATTGAAGAATTTTACAGAAATTGTAATGTATGTCACAGTATGTGCTTCTATGGGTCTGTTATATAAGCATAAAAATAACTACAAAAGTAATTTACAGAAAGAAGTGAGTTACCTCCTACACAGATACTGCTGAATATTACGGAACTCGATGCATGTGGAGCTTCGACATGTTAGAGCACCACTGTGGCAGCTTGTTATGGAAATTTGCTGTTGAAAACAACAAGAGCTTTCTTGTTATTCGAAAAGCTGTTTGGTTTCTAAGAAACTGTTAGGAAAAGGAAAGAATCGATTCGGTTGCTTACTCTGGAAGAACGGAGATGTTGTTGAAATCCTGAAGGAATAGTTCTGAACGTCATCGTCATCGAAGCCATGCTCTGCTTCTTCCGTAGCGATTCGTGTTCTCACGAAACAGACCGACAGTCTTATCCAAGTGGAGAGTTCAACGACTTGCCGTTTGGTCGTACACGAACGACAACAACTTACCTTTACATTGTCAACGACTTGAAGTGTAGAAGCGGCGCCGTTTATGTGCTCAAACGATTGCAAACGCCAAACGTGCAGCAAAACGCACTGCTCCTTGCTCTGGTACTGTGAACACAGCACTAGCACCACAACGTCGTCGTTTCCGCAATTCACCGCTTATTGGCAACAAACAGCGAGACCGGCCATTCGCAAGAGCCAAATAAAATAACAAAGGGTGAAGACTGAAGAGGAAGAAGAAGAAGAGGAGGAGGAGATAATGGAAATAGCCGTTAAAACCCACTTCTTGGGTTTAAATCCAAAGGTTATCCTCCATCCTTTTAAGCTTTTAAACTTGTAAAATGTTGTGGTAATTTACTTACAAATTGAAATTTATTGTAGATAATATTAAATCACAAGAAACCCGTACATGGCTTTACTCCAAAGCTTACCGGTAGAAGCTCTTGTTTTTCACGTCATTTGAGATTTGATGCTCCAGAATTTCTCGCAGGGTAAGCCTTGAAAATTTGAATTCTTGTTTTTTTTTTTTTTTTTTTTTTTTTTTGGGTTGGGGGGGGGGTGGAATTTTGTTCCTATAGTGTGTGAGGCTTCTTGGGTATTTGCTTTACTTCGTTGGTTTTCTGAATGAGCGTAAAACTTGCATGTACTGCTTATTGGATTTTCAAGTTACAGGAGAAGCCGTGAATATCTTCCTGCTGTCTCTGCTATATTATCACCAGGTGCAAATCCCAATTCATTCTCTTCCAAGTAGCAATCTGATTCTATTGTTAACTATTCTGCAAAATAATAATTTATGTCACTTTCTTAGTCGCAGAAGATGTTGGAGTTTCTTCGTCTCTGTTTGATGAGTTCTCTATCTCTCGTACAAGTACCAGTGAGGCTGGAGAACTAATGGTAATGCCAAATGTTTTTATTTTGGGATTTTTTTTGTTCAACAGTACTGATGATGATTCGAGGAAATCTAAGTCCATATTGTCATGGAGATGATTCTTATCCTCTTTAGTTCTTCTTGGTTGATGGAAATTTTTTGAATGCAATGTACATGATTAATCATTACTATTATTGATTTTGACCGACCACAAGTTATATTAGTGAATTTTTGTCGGCAGGTTAGCGTTGAGGTCTTTGGCATCAGAACTCAAGCGATTTTCGACATTGTTTTTGACAAAATGGTTGCTGCAGCCCAGCCGATCCGTGGCTTTCGAAGAGTGAAAGGAGGTAAGAATTTTCAATCCGGTGGATATTTTACAATAGAGAAGCTCATTTCTTTTATTGCCTTTTCAACTGTCCATGAAGTGGCTTTCAATGAGTATTTAACTGTTATATGTTGTGGCTGGCTATTATGGATGAGCATTTCATGTACTTGTGGTTTCGTATGGAGGTGCTTCCACATGCTCCGACCATGCACTTTTTCCACCGCTTCTGTGCTCTTATGTGCATCTAGATTATGACATCATGCTCTGACAGGCAACTATTATATCAGACAATTGTGACCTCTATCATTGGCATTGTTGCTTTCACCATGACTTTCAGGGATCATCTGGGTTTCTTTGTGATGTGGGTGATTTGCTATAATTTGTTCTATACACTTTATTATGATTTGTTGAGTTGAAGGGACTGTTATGTAACAGATAAATGCTTGGTGTATTATTAAATAAGATAAAGTTTATAAGTTTGAGATTGGATATTCATCTAGATTAGAAAAAGAACACAAGTGGCTGGGATGAGAACATATTAGAGTGATCTAGTGGACAAACTGGCAGAGGGGCAAGGATATCAAAGAGAAAATGGCTCACAGGCATATGGCCCAAGTGCCCCATATGCCTTGTCCATCGACATTTCTGGCATTAGTCTCCTCTTGTGTCCTCTTTGGTTGATTATCACACTCTTTCCAGATTACTTTGCTGCAAGAAGGAGCTTTTTTGTGCAAACTTAGATCAAAAGACAAAAGGAAAGCATGAAGAGAGATCTGGCCTTCTTTCTCTTTTGCAAGTTTGAATGCTGTTAATTTGACTGCTTATGTAGATTATCAAAATGACCACTAAGGATCGTCCTGCATAACTTTATTCCTTTTTTTTTTTTTTTTCCCTCCGATCAATATATCTCTAACATTTTCTTTTTCATGATTTCATCCTCGGCTATGTCTCTGACAAACACTTGACGACTATCAGGAAAAACACCGGATGTAAGTTTCTCTGTCCTCTGATTCTGCTACAGCCTGCAATCAACTTATTTAACTAATTGTGATTTGCAACGTAATTGGGAAATGGTTTTCAAGTGTTAGTTAAGTGAGGATGTCTCTGTGTGGCATTCTTGGCACGCATTGTCAACTCCAACCCTTAGCAGTCACATGTGATGCATATTACAGATCAAAGACTTCTAAAATAGTTGGTGGGACAAATATCCGATGTGTACAATTTCATTTGTAGTTATATATAAATACCCGTCAATGAAATTTTGAGATTTATCTCACCCTCCTGACCCAGAAAAGGAAGATATACTTTTGTTCTCCTGACATAGCATGCCTCGTTATGTTGAAGTTAATTCATATGCTTACTGTGCAACTACAAACATCTTCAATGTCTACTGAGAGCAGTTCCTTTGTTCCATCAACGCCAACTACAGGGCAGTGGGACTCTTTTCTTTTTTCTATGTTTTTTTTCCAGTTTTAAGAAATGGTTGTTCTTTAACTGAATCCATTATGTTTTTTCTTTCTTAACTTTACAACATAGAATTTTTTTGGTCAGTTATGTTTGAAAGTTATCCTTCTTTAAATGCAACCATGGGCTTAGGGGCTGGGTTGGCAGCTCTCTTATTTTATTTATATGAAGAAGCCAAAATGACTCCATTGACACCTGTAATGGTAGTTATTGTCTGATCCATGTGGCTCCACCCATCTAAACCATCCAATAGAGGCTCATGTACATGCAGATAGTCACAGAAACACTGGCATACATGCATGTATATGTATGTCTCTATTTGTGTGTGCATTCGTGCACAAGAGAGAGAGAGATTAGTTACGTTAGCTATTTAGAAGAAAAATGAATAGTTACATGCTAATAGGCACAAATATGTATTGACATGTATATAAGGTTGCATGGATTGACATGCATATGAGGATACATACAGACACACACAAGCATTCTGGGTTTATAACTTTTCTGACCGTGGAGAGGGCTGCATTTTGCCTTTTTGTGTTTATCAGATACCAAGAGACATTCTCTTAGAAGTCCTTGGACCTTCTAAAGTTTACAAGCAAGTAATCATGGAAGTAATCAACTCTACCATAGCTGAATATGTGGAAAAGGTAATAGATATAGAATAATATTATTTTTATTCATTTTCTTTGAGTTAATTGTTGTATTCCTGAATTTTTCTTATTTTGCTTTCATGTGCTTTATCTAAACAATGCTTGCTTATTACTTTGATATATTAGCTTCATATTAGTCATGCTCTATATAATAGTAGGTGAATTCTTTCAAATGCATGTATTTTATTTGTATGGAATCCAAATCATTGTTTCAAATTATTGGAACTTACAAAAGAATTTTGAGATATGATCACTATTGGAACCATTTTAATATCTTGTCCAAATTTGACCTTTTCCGATAACAAGTTCCAGTGTTACTGTCGAAAGTCAGCACTTATGCATTTATAAGTGGAAACTAGAACATTGTACGTTATTATCTGCTTCAGTGCCTGGCATGTTAAATCTTAATAGCTTGTAGTTTGAAAGTGCAGTATTGGTCATCCTATTAAACTTTGTAAGAGATGAATTGATCTGAGTGGATGGTGAATATTATGGAGAATAGCTGTATTGTAGATGTGCAACTAATATGCTCCATGCTTGGACCATTCTAATTATGATTCCCTTTGTTATAATGGGTACTAGTTTTGTTGACTTCTAAAAGAAATATAGGCAGCTTCTTTCTAATATTCATGCATTTGATAGGTAGTGCAAGAATATTTGAAAATTTTTTTAAATTTGAGCATGTAGGTTTGATTTCCAGCAATTTTATTTAAATAGTTATGCATACCATAAAAACTTTTACGTGCTAGTGAAAGTGAAATTTTTGCAACATATAAATGCAACGCCTATATTTGAATGATCCACCAATTGATTTGTATTCCAAGAACAATAATTAATTTGGTGAAGATATTCTGAGAGACCGCCTGCTATCTCGCACTTGTTCTCATATTCTTCGCTCAATGTTGGACAACTTTCAAACATGTAGCTAGTTACTTGGTTTTACTAAACATCCTTCTAGTTTCAGGAATTAGTTGACATGTGATATATTCTAGGAAAGTCGAGCAGCCACGCCACATTATGGCACAAGACAATTGACAATTTATTGATATTCAATGTTATCTTGTTAAAACGAAGTTGCATTTCTTCCTCATCCTCTTCTTTTATCAAGATGCTGCTTCCCTAATATTGTTCATTTATCATTCCTATCATTTTTATGCAGTTGACATTAATGCTGAAACTGCATTCCTAGTGATGCATCATCCAACAACACGATTACCTACCCTCTTGGGATTGAGGATTTTTTGGTTTGTTCAATCATACACAGCCTAAATTTAGTTCTCTGCTCTTCGAAATTGTTGCAGGAAGGTTTAAAAGTCGGCAAAGACTTGAGAGTTGAGCAGAGTTTC
>NC_081541.1:16246798-16255006 GCF_901000735.1 Corylus avellana
AAAAGCCCTATTATTTTCAAGTCCTTTATGTTTTCAATTATATATTGTATACAAATTAAAGAAAGTAAATTGACTATATCATTTGTTGGTTGATCTGCAATCTAAATAATTGAAACAAATCTGCATGCATAATTATATACTAAAACCCTGGGTTTGCAACACGGAAAAAGATTTATATGTTAAGTATAAAAAATTTATTACTACAAAGTAAATATAGTCTAGAAGGAACAGAACAATGATATACATCCATACATATCTGTGCTGATTTTTAGTGAAATTACAAAGTGCATGCCTAAGTATTTTAGAGGTCATCCAATAATCAATCAATCACAATATATTATCTCTATTGTGTATCAACCTGTGCTCAATCAGGGCTAAACAGACCCTTATTTTGAGAAATTTAAGGCAAGGGATATCAATGTAGTATACCTCCTTTTTGCCTGCGAAATCCTGGAATTGGTGGTGCCTCGCGAGCTAAATTTGTTAAAACCTGATCAAATACTTTTTGCGTCTCATCCCCAGTCAACTCCACTCTTACCTACCAATTGAACATTATGAGAACATTACAATATAAGGTCCAATAACACCTGAATACAGGAAAATCCAGAAAGACCTCCAATTCTGGGCATTTATTTCCCAAAACGTACAAGGAACCATTTGTTTCGGGACTGAACATTTTTCAGCTAGTTTTATAGGTTCAATTGAGCAACATCTCTCATAGACATAAACTGCACATTAGATGGCCAACTAGATAAAAATAGTACTTTATTTTCCAAACATAGAAGAACCTAGTAACATTTTTTTTTTCCACCCATCTTCTTGAATTAAAATGCCAACCTTTAAAACTATATGCAGAATGAAGAAGTTGACAAACCAAACAAACCCAGCCAAACGAACGAGAACTTGTACTTTGGCTTGCCTCCGGTGAAAAAATCACCGAAGAACTTTATTTGCAAAAATAAATGGTGGAGAATGCCTCCAGTGAAAAAATAACTAGAGTTCTTCCCACTCTTACAATTTTCACCATTTATTTTTGCACTAGAGTACTTCAATGATTTTTTTCACTAGAAAAAAGACAAACTCAACCAATTCAAGTCTTGCAATAATGATACATTCACCTTAACCAGGAAGAGGGAAATTCTAGCGTGACTAGAACAAAAACTTAGTTTTCTGAAGAACAGTTTATTGAATGATCTCATCTTTCAGAAACAATTAGTACTTAATTTTTTTGTGAGTATAACAATTGGTACTTACTACTGGATAATAACTCATTTTTTACAGCTACTAATGTGTAAGGATAACTATTGACCAAGTTATGGTATAGAAGGCTCCAAAGAACATAACAGCAACCAAATTTATCCAATCTGTTCTGCATTGACAGGTCATCAATACAAAAGAAAGAAACACTTTTATGCATATAAAGAATCTTAGATAATAGAGGCCTGCACTTGAAAGATCATTAGTGAGCCAAGCCAAGTCCAATAGTTGGGGCTCAGACTCTCAACAGTTGGATCGATCCCTATCCCATTACAGGTAATACCATGCAAGGAGAAATGCCTAGGGAAAGAGAAAAAAAAAACAGGAAAAAAACATCAAATATGACAATCCCAACTACCACTAATGTCTAGAGAAACATCATATCACTTCGTATAAAGCCAAAACATGAGTTATTGGGGATGAACTATATATCAACACCACAAATGATATTCAAATTTATTGCATGCTCACTTGTATCTTATTTTCATCTTGAGACTCGATGACTATCTTCGCATTTTTCAATGTTATAGCATTGCCCTTCTTATCAGTAATAGATGCCTCTAAACCTACAACACCAGAACACCAAATTACTTAACTGCTGACCAAAAACAAATGTAGGAATAAGAGGTTAAACTGCATAGATTTCCAAATAAAAGGGGGAAAGAAAGAAGAAACTGCGGATATATAATATTGCAGCTTGAAGTTAACTTCACCTGAACTAGATGCAGATATTAGACCTCTCCTATGGGAACTACTAGGAAATGCTAGCCTGAAAACAACAGAAATGAGTGGCATCAAATCCTTCTATAAGTCCAATTTCTAAATATGTAAAACAATCAACCCCAGCTTCTCAAAAGATTGGCATGCAAAAGTTTTAACGTAGGAGAACTAATCTTGTGATTAAGAAGCCGAGGAAGTTAAAGTTTGTAAAGGGAGTAACCCAAAAATTGGCAGAAAATACTTTGACGCAAACATGCTGACACACATGCATATACAGAGAAAAGGAAATATGTTGGGACAATTAGCATCTAATAAGAGGTAATGTGAATCGATCAATAAATATGTCGGCCTTTCACAATAGACTTAGACTTAGAGCTATTAAGCTTTTTCAAAAAAGCTTTTCTGACTTTTTTATATAGTCTATTTTCCAAACTAGGCACATAAGAAGGTCTAGCATTTTCAAAATCAATGCATCATAGGGTTCTTCATACGTGTAATTTATGATCCAAAATGTGAACTCCCATGTACTATCCTGATATGATTGAAGAATTTTACAGAAATTGTAATGTATGTCACAGTATGTGCTTCGATGGGTCTGTTATATAAGCATAAAAATAACTGCAAAAGTAATTTACAGAAAGAAGTGATTTACCTCCTACACAGATACTGCTGAATATTACGGAAATCGATGCATGTGGAGCTTCGACATGTTAGAGCACGACTGTGGCAGCTTGTTACGGAAATTTGCTGTTGAAAACAACAAGAGCTTTCTTGTTATTCGAAAAGCTGTTTGGTTTCTAAGAAACTGTTAGGAAAAGGAAAGAATCGATTCGGTTGCTTACTCTGGAAGAACGGAGATGTTGTTGAAATCCTGAAGGAATAGTTCTGAACGTCATCGTGATCGAAGCCATGCTCTGCTTCTTCCGTAGCGATTCGTGTTCTCACGAAACAGTCTTATCCAAGTTCTGTCCGGAGAGTTCAACGACTTGCCGTTTGGTCGTACACGAACGACAACAACTTACCTTCACATTGTCAACGACTTGAAGTGTAGAAGCGGCGCCGTTTATGTGCTCAAACGATTGCAAACGCCAAAAGTGCAGCAAAACGCGCTGCTCCTTGCTCTGGTTCTGTGAACACTAGCACCACAACGTCGTCGTTTCCGCAATTCACCGCTTATTGGCACTAGATTGGACACAGCGAGACCGGGCATTCGCAAGAGCCAGATAAAATAACAAAGGGTGAAGACTAAAGAAGAAGAAGAAGAGGAGGAGATAATGGAAATAGCCGTTAAAACCCACTTCTTGGGTTTAAATCCAAAGGTTATCCTCCATCCTTTTAAGCTTTTAAACTTGTAAAATGCTGTGGTAATTTACTTACAAATTGAAATTTATTGTAGATAATATTAAATCACAAGAAACCCGTACATGGCTTGACTCCAAAGCTTACCGGTAGAAGCTCTTGTTTTTCACGTCATTTGAGATTTGATGCCCCAGAATTTCGCGCAGGGTAAGCCTTGAAAATTTTAATTCTTTTTTTTTTTTTTGGGTTGGGGGGGGGGGAAATTTTGTTCATATAATGTGTGAGTCTTATTGGGTATTTGCTTTACTTCGTTGGTTTTCTGAATGAGCGTAAAACTTGCATGTACTCCTTATTTGATTTTCAACTTACAGGAGAAGCCGTGAATATCTTCCTGCTGTCTCTGCTATATTATCACCAGGTGCAAATCCCAATTCATTCTCTTCCAAGTAGCAATCTGATTCTATTGTTAACTATTCTGCAAAATAATAATTTATGTCACTTCTTAGTGGCCGAAGATGTTGGAGTTTCTTCGTCTCTGTTTGATGAGTTCTCTATCTCTCGTACAAGTACCAGTGAGGCTGGAGAACTAATGGTAATGCCAAATGTTTTTATTTTGGGATTTTTTTTGTTCAACAGTAGTGATGATGATTCGAGGAAAGCTAAGTCCATATTGTCATGGAGATGATTCTTATCCTCTTTAGTTGTTCTTCTTGGTTGATGGAAATTTTTTTAATGCAATGTATATGATTAGTCATTACTATTATTGATTTTGACCGACCACAAGTTATATTAGTGAATTTTTGTCGGCAGGTTAGCGTTGAGGTCTTTGGCATCAGAACTCAAGCGATTTTCGACATTGTTTTCGACAAAATGGTTGCTGCAGCCCAGCCGATCCGTGGCTTTCGAAGAGTGAAAGGAGGTAAGAATTTTCAATCCGGTGGATGTTTACAATAGAGAGGCTCATTTCTTTTATTGCCTTTTCAACTGTCCATGAAGTGGCTTTCAATGAGTATTTAACTGTTATATGTTGTGGCTGGCTAGCATGGAGGAGCATTTCATGTACTTGTGGTTTCGTATGGAGGTGCTTCCACATGCTCCGACCATGCACTTTTTCCACCACTTCTGTGCTCTTATGTGCATCTAGATTATGACATCATGCTCTGACAGGCAACTATTATATCAGACAATTGTGACCTCTATCATTGGCATTGTTGCTTTCACCATGACTTTCAGGGATCATCTGGGTTTCTTCATGATGTGGGTGATTTGCTATAGTTTGTTCTATACACATTATTATGATTTGTTGAGTTGAAGGGACTGTTATGTAACAGATAAATGCTTGGTGTATTATTAAATAAGATAAAGTTTATAAGTTTGAGATTGGATATTCATCTAGATTAGAAAAAGAAGACAAGTGGCTGGGATGAGAATATATTAGAGTGATCTAGTGGACAAACTGGCAGAGGGGCAAGGACATCAAAGAGAAAATGGCTCACAGGCATATGGCCGAATTGCCCCATATGCCTTGTCCATCGACATTTCTGGCAGTAGTCTCCTCTTATGTCCTCTTTGGTTGATTATCACACTCTTTCCAGATTACTTTGCTGCAAGAAGGAGCTTTTTTGTGCAAACTTAAATCAAAAGATAAAAGGAAAGCATGAAGAGAGAGCTGGCCTTCTTTCTCTTTTGCAAGTTTGAATGCTGTTAATTTGACTGCTTATGTAGATTATCAAAATGACCACTAAGGATCGTCCTGCATAACTTTATACCCTTTTTTTTTTTTTTTTTTTTTTTTTTCGTTTTCCTACAATCAATATATCTCTAACATTTTCTTTTTCATGATTTCATCCTCGGCTATGTCTTTGACAAACATTTGACGACTATCAGGAAAAACACCGGATGTAAGTTTCTCTGTCCTCTGATTCTGCTACAGCCTGCAATCAACTTATTTAACTAATTGTGATTTGCAATGTAATTGGGAAATGGTTTTCAAGTGTTAGTTAAGTGAGGATGTCTCTGTGTGTCATTCTTGGCACGCATTGTCAACCCCAACCCTTAGCAGTCACATGTGATGCATATTACAGATCAAAGACTTCTAAAATAGTTGGTGGGACAAATATCCGATGTGTACAATTTCATTTGTAGTTATATATAAATACCTGTCAATGAAATTTTGAGATTTATCTCACCCTCCTGACCCTGAAAAGGAAGATATACTTTTGCTCTCCTGACATAGCATGCCTCGTTATGTTGAAGTTAATTCATATGCTTACTGTGCAACTACAAACATCTTCAATGTCTACTGAGAGCAGTTCCTTTGTTCCATCAACGCCAACTACAGGGCAGTGGGACTCTTTTCTTTTTTCTATTTTTTTTTTCCAGTTTTAAGAAATGGTTGTTCTTTAACTGAAACCATTATGTTTTTTCTTTCTTAACTTTGCAACATAGAATTTTTTTGGTCAGTTATGTTCGAAAGTTATCCTTCTTTAAATGCAACCATGGGCATAGGGGCTGGGTTGGCAGCTCTCTTATTTTATTTATATGGAGAAGCCAAAATGGCTCCATTGGCACCTGTAATGGTAGTTATTGTCTGATCCTTGTGGCTCCACCCATCTAAACCATCCAATAAAGACACATGTACATGCAGATAGTCACATAAACACTGGCATACATGCATGTATATGTATGTCTCTGTTTGTGTGTGCATTCGTGCACAAGAGAGAGAGAGAGAGAGATTAGTTATGTTAGCTATTTAGAAGAAAAATGAATAGTTACATGCTAATAGGCACAAATATATATTAACATATGTATATAAGGTTGCCTGGATTGACATGCATATGAGGATACATACAGACACACACAAGCATTCTGGGTTTAGAACTTTTCTGACCGTGGAGAGGGTTGCATTATGCCTTTTTGTGTTTATCAGATACCAAGAGACATTCTCTTAGAAGTCCTCGGACCTTCTAAAGTTTACAAGCAAGTAATCATGGAAGTAATCAACTCTACCATAGCTGAATATGTGGAAAAGGTAATAGATATAGAATAGTATTATTTTTATTCATTTTCTTTGAGTTAATTGTTGTACTCCTGAATTTTTCTTACTTGCTTGCATGTGCTTTATCTAAACAATGCTTGCTTATTACTTTGATATATTAGCTTCATATTAGTCATGCTCTATATGATAGTAGGTGAATTCTTTCAAATGCATGTATTTTATGTGTATGGAATCCAAATCATTGTTTCAAATTATTGGAACTTACAAAAGAATTTTGAGATATGATCACTATTGGAACCATTTTAATATCTTGTCCAAATTTGACCTTTTCCAATAACAAGTTCCAGCGTTACTGTCGAAAGTCAGCACTTATGCATTTTTAAGTGGAAACTAGAACATTGTACATTATTATCTGCTTCAGTGCCTGGCATGTTAAATCTTAATAGCTTGTATGTAGTTTGAAAGTGCAGCTATTCTCCATAATAGCTTGTATGAAATGATCTATGAGTGGGTGGTGAATATTATGGAGAATAGCTGTATTGTAGATGTGCAACTAATATGCTCCATGTTTGGACTATTCTAGAATAGTTGAAAAATTCTTAAAGTTTGAGCATGTAGGTTTAATTTCCAGCAATTTTATTTAAATAGTTATGCATACCAAAAAAACTTTTGCGTGCTAGTGAAAGAGAAATTTTTGTAACATATAAATGCAACACCTATATTTGAATGATCCACCAATTGATTTGTATTCCAAGAACAATAATTAATTTGGCGAAGATATTCTGAGAGACCGCCTGCTAGCTCACACTTGTTCTCATATTCTTCGCTCAATGTTGTACAACTTTCAAACGTGTAGCTAGTTACTTGGTTTTACTAAACATCCTTCTAGTTTCAGGGATTAGTTGACATGTGATATATTCTAGGAAAGTCGAGCAGCCACGCCACATTATGGCACAAGACAATTGACAATTTATTGATATTCAATGTTATCTTGTTAAAACGAAGTTGCATTTCTTCCTCATCCTCTTCTTTTATCAAGATGCTGCTTCCCTAATATTGTTCATTTATCATTCCTATCATTTTTATGTAGTTGACATTAATGCTGAAACTGCATTCCTAGTGATGCATCATCCAACAACACGATTACCTACCCTCTTGGGATTGAGGATTTTTTGGTTTGTTCAATCATACACGGCCTAAATTTAGTTCTCTGCTCTTCGAAATTGTTGCAGGAAGGTTTAAAAGTCGGCAAAGACTTGAGAGTTGAGCAGAGTTTCGAAGATCTGGAGGCCAAATTTGAGGCAGGTGAAAATTTCAGTTTTGATGTGGTTGTTCAGCTTGAAGAAATGAAGTGAACATTTTGTAAACTCTGATTTCTCTTTCAGATTTTGTATATCTTTAGTTAGGTTCTGGAAAGGAACCTTTGTTCAAACTGAAGTTGTTTAAACTAGTGGTCAATTCCTTCAGTTCCATATTTGTTTACAGAAACGTTTCTGCAACAGCTTTTATTGCAATTCTCACGAAGAAATTGACTGTCTGGACAAAGCATTTGGCTGGAAGACAAGAGCTTGATTATAATGCAAAACCAAGACAATAGTCAATGTCCCCAAAATATCTCCATGAAGCAAATTATCATTCTCCCTTCAAAAAATTTCAAAGGAGAGATTACAGTGCATCTGGAATGAAAGGGTCTACCAAAATTCATTCATATTGAGGGCCTTTTGCCTTGGACTTTCAGTTCATTTTGTGAAGTTTAGTGTGTGTGTGTGTATATATATATATATATATATATTAAAAATAAAAAATAAAAAAAATCCAACCCTGGCAATTGAAGTTTAGTAGCCAACCCACCACATGCAAGCATGACTTATTAATAAAATGAAACAAAAAAATCACCCAACTTGACCCAAATTTGATTTGGGTTTAAGAATTTC
>NC_081541.1:16255106-16263263 GCF_901000735.1 Corylus avellana
GTTTTGTGCAATACTTTTTTTTAATGAGGGATTTGCAGAGTTCTGTTGTTTGAAATTGCATTATACCTATAGTGCTAGCATCGATTGGGGAAAGCTTAGGTGTTTGTTTTCCCCCTTGCTTTGAAAGTTGGGGTATTCTGGTAGATGGTATAAAATGTTTATGGATACTCATAAGAATTATTTAAATAGATAGTTTTAGAAGGATCGATTGATCAATTGATGAGAGAAGGGTGAGGCTGTTAAGTTCAGTACGAAAGTGGGTGAAACTTTTACTGCATGAATTGGAAGCTAAAGAAAATGTGTGGTGAATTGCAATTTCTTACCAGGCTTGAAGAGATAGAACCACATGGTTGATTGTTGAAGATGTAAAACTTGAGATGCCACCTCCCTCGCACACCTTGGAAAAGAGGAAAAAAAAATGTCCATGCTATAAGTTTATTGGAGTTTCTTTGGTATGAGGGTGGGCCGGTCATATGACGAGCATTACTAATATTTTCTTACAGCTTTGAGGAATTTATCAAGGGATCTTTTTAGAGAGTTTGTGTTCTATCATATTTTCTTGGAGTAGTGGATCCTGTGGAAACCTTGATTTCAAGATGAAGGTTAGTTAGAATATGAAGGCATTGGTCCATATGATTTGATTGTCATAAAGCTGGAATCTGCAAGAAATTTTGGTATGTCGACGATTATTTATCCCATGCATATCAGATGTAAACATTCTGGATTTTGCTATTGCTACTAATATTTTTGTAGGCAGTAATCAGATTTTAGGGAACCATTGGTGATTGGTTAATTCTGAACAGTCTGCTAAATTACTCTCATCTTGGAGTAGGGGAATTTAGTGGAGGGTTAGAGGAAGGTTATGGCCAAAATTGTCTGATTGACATGATACTGTATTCTGCAAGAAATGCTGAGATATGGATACTAGACTTTTTGATGATTACTTATCCCATGCGAAGTGCATGTCGTCTATACTAACTAGCATGTCAAACCGATGCCTGGTCCAAATATTTTGTTGGACTGAATGGCTTTTCAACTGAAAGCTTTGATAGTCTGTTAGGGTCCATCTGTTATTTTAAAATTGAAATAAGCTTTGATTTTGTATAGGATTAGGATGTCTATTGTAGCAGAAGTTGCAATCTCCTTGATGAGCAAGATGTCATGTAAAAAAGTAATTGCCTTTTTGTTAACAATATGAAGATGTCATGTAAAAAAGTCTTTTGCCCTTTTGCTTGATTAAATGGAAGCATTTCTTACTTTAAGGTAACAGCTAATGCAAGGTATTGTAATTGCCTTGCATTTAAAGTAGCTTTGCTCCAAATTACAGTAGTTATTTTGCTTTATCATTTGGAAGTAGCTTGGAATTTCTCTTGTACCTAGGGGCACCTTACGCTTTTAATAAAACACTCTTTACTTATCAAAAAAAAAAAGTAGCTAGGAATTCAGGAACTCACAAGGTACCAATGATTACCTTGCTGGTGCAGCTGTGATTTTGGACTACGCTAGACCATCATATAGCATGATGATTCTGTAGTTTCAAAACATATATTAGATAAACAAGGTGGAACATATTTCTGAGGTTTTGCTGCCAGCTCTTTTTCGGGAATTTTAAGCTCTTTTTAATAGTGTAATTTTCTTCTTTTTTTCCTTCCATGTGTGATTGCTTAGGTTTTACTTATTTAATTTTTTTTAGAAAGCTATAAAGATAATCTATAATTCCCATCCGAAACAGTTTTTCTTTCTAGATCCAACCATCGTTGAACCTACAGACTTTAAAACGAAACCTGTAATCCCCCTCTACAGTGCTGTTATTGTAACATTTTGCATTAGAATCTGGAAGCTATGCTCATTTTTAACTTCCCTGGCACTTTTATTTTTAAATCAAAGTCTCCTAATCAGAATTCTTTGTGTTTTTCATGTAGCCATGTTCTGGCTGAAATTCAAATGTGTTCTTGGGAAAAGAATATTTTTTTTTTGAAATTCAAGATAATAGATTCTTTTAGGTATCACCTGCTAGAGTGAGAAAAGCATGTAGGTGCGGCCACATGGTTGTGGTTGGAGGTTTCCTCGTTCTATTTGATGATAGAGAATTGATTATAAGTGGGTGTTTAGGTTAAAGAGAAATTGATACTTTGTGGAGAAGCATTACAAAATTATGTAAAACGTCTGTGATTTATTTCAAAGGTTTTGGGCCATGGTACCAAAATAGGGTCCCAAGCTAGAGCATTCTCTTGTTTGTGCTAGGTTGATGGACATTCTTTGTTTATTTTTTGTTGACTTCAATGGAACTTTATGCTTGTTGAGATTACAGCCTACTTTTAGTGCATGGCTTACAGTTTTCACTGGTTTTGATTGCAAAGGTTGGAGCAAAGGATCATCAGCGCTTTCAAGCTTCTTATGCAACTATCCTCAAGGCCCACATGACAGCTCTAAAGAAAAGGGAGAGAAAGGATAAGAAAAAAGCTGCAGAGGGTGATAAGAAAGAAGGGGCTGCGAAGAAGCCCAAGAGGGTGTAAATAATTCCCCTTTTTACTCCTTAGGCTCCTCCTCCTTTTTGAGAAAGAAAAAGAAAGAAAAAAAAAAAAAATCAACTTGAAGCAAGTTTAGGGACGAAGTATAGGGTTTTTTTAGATGTTACCTTTTGATTGATGGTATTTTCATGACCTGGTTGAATGGAAAGATTTGGAAGGTAGTCTTTTTTATGTTCTGCAGTTAAAATTAATTTTGAAAAAATTGTAGGATATATTTATTTTTTTGTTTTCAGCCTTGCGTGGATTTGTGTTCTCAAATTTCCTGAAATTAACATCAAAAGATATAAATTGTACTAAAATCGATTGATTAGTATAAAGTGATTAGTAAACAGATGATATGTAATCATATTTGCTTAAATAGGATATCTGGATATGTGCTTCTTCTTCTTTTAACAGATAATGAGAGTAGTCTGTTGGTTCAGATTTATATATTCTTGGCCAAATGTAGATTACTTTTCCAGACATGACCAAAATCTGTATGTTATATTATTTGGCTGTAAAATAAACCTTTAGTTTTTTCAACGGTCCAAATGCAACAATGATGTGTGGGGCTGATATTTTGTAATTACCATCACATTTTTTTGGACAGATTTGGCACGTTCCAAGTTTGATGTCATGACCTATCTGAACAGAATTTGATGCTTCTGTCGACTGAAAACATTTTTCACTTACTTCCCATAACTTACCATAACTTATGCTTCTTTTGCAAACACTCTCCAATATTCAATGTCTCTCACTTTAGTGTATCAAATTTTCGTTTCGTTCCAAATATTTTCTTACTGTTAGATATTGCAGTTAAATCAAACGATGAAATGAGTAAAAGACATTTATACCTTATACTCTTAAAAAATTTTAAAATTTCAAATTTACTCTTATTCATAAACAAAAAATTATTATTATAATTATTATATTAAAAAAAAAAAAAAAAAAGTCATCTATCGGCGGGTCTAACTCCCCGGTGGTCATTGAGCATTTGGTGACCCACGCATGGGTCACCAAGTGGGCTTCCCGTCACTTTTTTTTTTTTTTTTTTTTTTTTAATGTAATAATTATAATAATATGACCCGTGGGTCACAATATAGGTGGGTTAGATCAACCGATAAACTCACGGGTTGCAATCTTAAAAAAGTGACTGCTTTTTATTTATTTTTTGTATAGATGTTTGCATTCTTGAAAATGGTTTGAGAAACTCTTTTTGGGCGTGCTGCAAGAAAGAGAGAGAGAGCGGAGGAAAAGTGTGTTATAATAGATTGTTTTCATGGGTGAGATTGAGATTTAGTGTAATTGTGTCATATTATTTGCAATTTGGATAGACAATTGTGAAAGAGCCTTTGGGAAGTCCATCTTCCTAGGTAGGTTCCGAGACCTGTTCGGATAAGTAGGCCTCATAAGAAACTTTCTCACAATTGTCTGCTTGAAGTCCATCTTCGAGTAGACAATTTGGAAAGACAATTGTGAAAGAACCCTTGTGAAGTGCATCTTCTTAGGTAGGAGTTCGAACAATCCGAAACCGGCTCAAATAGGTAGGCCGCATATGGGACTTTCTCACAATTGTTTCCTCAAAGGTGTAAGAGAGCGGCGGAAAATGGCTTAGTAAACTATTTTATATTTTCAAGTTGACAAATATTTTGTGTTAAATCATGCATTCAAAATAAGAAAAATATTTCTAAAAAATATATATTTTACGCCGAAAAAAAAAAAAAGAAAAAGAAAAAAAAGTTTGCCTGGTACGAGGGGTCCTAGTTGTGTTATGGACAAAAGGAAAATATATTTTACCGTCAAATCCATGTACAAATAGTAGCTCTAAAACCGGGATTTTGCCCTTCTTGTTCTGGACTTCTAGTTGATAGAAAACATAGAAATACAATCACAATAAGATTGTCAGTAATATTCTTTCCTTTTTGTTTGCAGAAACCGAAATCCCAACATACCTTAAACAATCAATCTTTTGATCGTTTCACAACTTTTTTTTTTTTTTGTAAAGAAGTACAAGAATAGTTGAGTCTCTCGGCTCAAATAGAATCTAACCAAGATTTTATTCAATTATTTTTTCTCTTCTTCCTTTGTTTCTTTTTTGTTAGCTTAATCGATTAATCTATTATTCAGTTTGGAAAACAAATAATACTTTGTCCAACATGACGACTTATTCACAATTTTTGTGTGAACTTTCAAGAAACTTTGACTCAAATAATATTTTCTCCAACGATAAAAATGGAATAGGTGATGAGATTATGAATTCAAATCCGTGCAATTTTTCATAAACAATAGTAAAAAATTAGAGAAAAAAAAAATATTTAGCGTGTACTTTATCTGTGATGAGAATGTGAAAGATGAAAGAGTTTTTTTTTTTTTTTTTTTTCCTTTACTTTTTGGGGGGAAAAAATTCAAAATCAGTTCTCGTGCTTTACCAGATTTACGTATCAAAATGAACTCAAGTCCTTAAAGGTATGCAAAAAAAATAATTTAGTCCATATAGTTAAATTTCGTCTAGTAATTTAAAATGTTCCGCTAGTGTGACACTGATTTAAATATGACAAGTATCACAATTTTATTGACTCTAACGTTTCACGCTATCAGATTCTGTTAAGTCAGTGAACATAATTTGGCTGTAGGGACTAAAATTTTTTTTTTGGCGTATATCAATGATATTTGAATTCATTTTGATACTACAAGAAGTAAATTGCAAATCAGGTAAATTATAAACACTGATTTTACAATTTTTCCTTTTTTTCTTTGAAAACAAAGGGTTAGTATGGTCCACATACCGGAGTCGGGTCTAGTGTTGGCCCCACTATAAGGACATGTACTCCATTTTGAGAAAAAAAATGCTACAAAAACTCTCAAATCTATAATCTCAAATGCTTATTCTCTGTTTGATGTGACGGTAAAAATGTAATGGTAATTTAACCGAAATGAAAAGAAAAATACTACAAAAAATATTTATTGTGACAATAAAAATTAATATTAAATTTTAAATAAATTACTATTAAATTTCAAATTTAATAATTTTTATTGCGAAGTATTTAAATAACATTTCTCATTCCATTTCGTCACTTCCCATAAAATCGTAACGAACTGTTGAGTGAAGAGAGAGAGTATTTATCACTATAATAGTATAATGTTGACACTGTAAATGTTATTTGGATAATACGTGTACATGATTTCTTGGATTAGGGTTTTGGCGGCACTGAAGGTATGTCATGTTTATTCTATAATTTTTGGAATTTTCCAGTTTTTACTTTTTCCTTTTTTCTTTTTTATTCTTTTTAATTTCTTACTGTGTTTGGTTGTTGAGAAAAAACTCGTGTAAAGGAGCGGGAGTTTATTAATGTTTCATGTTGTTTTTTGGTTTCTTTTACTTGTTTTTTTTAATAAAGAATGATTATGTTACGTTTGTTGAAGCATGTTACCTAGTCCTTCTAATCTGTGTTTGAGGACGAATCTAGTGTTTGGCTCTGAGGAAAAAAAAGGGATTTTTCGGATTCTTTTTGTTCATTCGAAGTAATTGATAAACTCATTGATTTTATTTTTAGTTCGTTAATGTTTTGTAGGTTGGAAAACTAAGTAAATAGAAGTGTTAAAAAGAAAATATTTCATGTTATTAGTCATTAGGGTTCGGATTTATTCATGTGTTGTTTATTCTCCAATGTTTTGTATGCCTAGGTGAATAAGGAAAGCGGATTTTATAAGTGTGATTTGGGAGTGAAATATAGAGCTAAGTCAAAATAATAACCAATTGGATTTACAAAGGAAAAAAGAAAGAAAGAAAGAAAGAGAGAGAATGACACAGGTCAAGGGCGGAACTAGGATTTTAAATGTGAGGGATGAAATTATATTAAAAAAAAAATTAGGAGAGTAAAAAGTTGATTTTAAAATTTTTGAGTAACAATTTCCCAAGCCTCTTAGTAGTTCCGCCCCTGGCACGGGGTGCTTGATTTAGCGGAAATTTTTGGACAAATGATTTAGTTGATTCTGTTGAAATGCGTTTAAGTGATGAATATGCTGGAAATGATCAAATTTAGCAACTCATATCTACTCAAGTTTAATTGAATTGTATATATTAAGTTAATTTTTCCAATATAAGTTTAATGTGTTCATATTTTAGTTGGGTATCTGGACTTCAGTGATATTTCTTATCTCCTTTGTTATAGCCATGGTCTTTGAAAGCAGTGTTAAGGTTTGACATTAGCTTTGGTTTAGTGGTTTCTTTTATTGCAGGGAGTCTGTACCCTTCTTCATCACTTGCTATCATTTATAGAGGGCCAGTTTTTTTTTTTTTTTTTTTTTCAATTTGACTTTCTGCACTGATACAGTTCACTTGTTTCAGCTTGGCTGTACAAGTAAATGGAAGAATCTGGGATTTGATGAGGCATATCTCGGTGGGTCAATTGTTTTATTCAATATGTTTGTTGAAATCAAATGGATTAGAGAATGATGAATGGGGAACTCATTTGATTTATTCATAACCTATTCCTTGTCTAGTCAAATATTCCTCTGAATCGATTTTGTGGAATTGGATGAATCAGGTTCCTTATATATTTCAAGTACTTTCTTCTGATCAGTTCTAAGATGAACAAAATATATGGTTGAATTTGCTTTACTGAGGCCAGGTAGGTATTGATAAGTGTACAGAATTTTGGGAGGAATTCAATTGAGGAGGGTATGCTTAGTCTAGTTGTGGTTTTGATTGTACTTTTTGGTGGTAAGACTCAATTTGTGGTGATTTAGTGGATCTCCCCACAACAATTAGCTATCAGAAAATTCGAATAAGATTGGATTTTGACAACCACTTTGCTTCTAATCTTCTCATCATGTTGCTAGAATTTCTTGCACGCCTTAAGAATCACTGCTCTTTTTTATCAAGCAAGGTTGATGATTTGAAAGATTCAGACAGAATAGTCCGTAGGCTTTCATTATCTGAGCAAACAAAGCAGTTTGTTTATGCCATTTATGAACCAGAATCGAAGGCTGTGGTTTATGTACTAGCTGCACAGAACTTATCTGAACGGTCAGTTTTTGATGCAGTGTCTCTCATAAAGGAGGTTCGGCCACAGGCAGTTTTGGCTGAAATTTCTCTGTCCACCCTAGATGAGATTCTAGCTGAGAACAGCACTTCAAGGGGTGATATGGTGAGTTCAATGCCAACAACTTCTTTTGGGGTTCTCAAAGATTGTGTTCTCAATAAGATCAGTAAAGAGATGCATGAGAAAGTGGCATCGAACTTGGTTTTGCAAGAAATATTTGGTGTTGGTTTTCATGAGCATGTCATTGCAGCCAAAAGGGCTGCAGAGGAAGTGGGTTCCTGTTTCTTTTTGTTTAGATCTTCATTTGTAAATGATGAAGGGAATGGCTGTAACAAATCTGATATACAGGGTAAGTTTCAACCTCCAGTTCATGAGCAATGTGGTTTGTTTTCACAAAAATCAGGCTGTGTTTCCCCAATGAGATTCTGTCTCACTGATAATTTTCAGTTGCAGAGTGCAAAATCCTGTGCACCAGAAGTTGAAGTTGGAGACTTTCTACCTAGATGCAATTACCAGGCTCCCCCATTTGCTCAGCCCATTTATCCTCTGCTGACTGATTTACGTGATATTTTTGTTGATCTACCATCCTTACGAATGGCTTT
>NC_081541.1:16263363-16279682 GCF_901000735.1 Corylus avellana
CTAAAAAAAGATCTGGTTGTGGCCCAATGTATTTTGCGGCACAAAAGTTTGCACTTTTATTGACTTTCTTAGCTTCCCAAGAAGAGGAGACTGGGATAGAGTCAAGAAAATCAAAAATAAGAGAGGAGATTTGCTAGTCTTGGAAGAGAATCAAATTTTGGAGAGCCAAGATCACAATTTGAGAATCTCATTCAATGATAAATTGATTGAGATTGAGAGAGGAGATCAAAGTGCCTACTAAACAAGCTGCTAGGGCTTCACCATAATTTGGATGACATGGAGGGTTGATTTTGGACACAGTAGAGATGATAATCCCTTCATGATTACGGTATATAGCTGCTTGAGCAAAGAAAGAGTCCTTTATAGCAGCATCAAAGTTAATTTTGAACCAGTTTTATGGAGGAGGAATACACTTCTCAAAAGGTGGATGAGATTTCAATTGCCAAGAATTATAGTGTTCAAAAGTAATTTTGATAATATTCTTCGAGATTTGTATCGCCTCAAATTTTGTTCCTTTGTGAAAAACTTTCCGAGATAGCCATAGAATGTCACAAGCAACTGCAGCAAAGATTTGGAATTTATGGTGTTCATCCTTGGGAATGCCTAGCGAGATGCTAGGGGAGATGATAAGCTTTATCCGATCAACCATATCGAGGAATTTGAACATTGTGGAATTAAGTGGCGATTTTATACTTTCAACTTTTTGTTTGTGATTTTCATATGCGTCAAATAATATCGAAAAATGTTTTCAAACAAATCATTAAATAAAAGAAAAATCATTTTTCGAGTAAGAACATTTTATGTCGAAACAAACCGAGCTTAAAACTAATTAACTCCACAAAACCCTACCCACTGCCGAAAAAGAAAAAAAAAAAAAAAAAAAAAAAAAAGTAAGACCTAAAAATGCTAAAATCAAAAGCCACGTACAAAAAAAAAAAAAAAAACAAAACAAAGAAAAAGAAAATCATAATATTTCAACTATAAAAGTAGCTGTGCGATTCTCAATTTAATCACGCAAAGCTGTTGCTACTATCAGAGAAATAGAGAGGGAGAGAGAGTGTGTTGGGGTTCTGACTTCTGCATCGGCGATTAGATCTCAACCACAGCGTTCATCATGGTGATTCGACTCTCTGTTATTGCTGATCCTGTTGTTTCCTTTTGTATATAATTCTATATACATGTTTTATGTGTGTGCGTTTATATATATATATATATGCGTGTGTGTGTGTGTGTGTATCTATGTATGCATGTTTGTTTGTTCGTTTGGTTCTCGGGTTCAGCATATCACCGCCGCTATAGGTTTTATTGTTCAAATCAAGTCGGAGTAATTATATTATCTGTATAATGCGTTTGTGTATTTGTATAATTAAATCTGTGTTTATGTATGCATGCCGATATGGTATAATTGTGTAATGCTTGACCCTTTTGCTTCCCTATTCGGCACTGTAATGCGTGTTTCTGGATTTCTCACTGACCAAATTGGAAAATTGTGATGTTTATTGCTCTTTGATTCATTATGAACGAAATGGTTTTATGCCCTTTAAGTGCTCGTGCCGTAAATGATTCTATGTATTTGTGTGTTGAAGAATAATTTCATTATTATTTGTGTGTTGAATTTGTGCATTCTTTGATTCCTTTTTCTGTGATTAGGGCTTGGTTCTGAAACTAAGTGTTTGTTCCTGTCCCCTGCCCCCCAAAATTATTTTCAGGTTCTTTTACAGCTAGACCCGTTTCTTAATGAACTCACTAGCATGTTTGAGCGCAGCAACGAGAAAGGTTCTGTTTGGGTTACTCTTAAGCGATGTACGTGTAAATTTTCTCCTCCATTCCATTGGCTTCTCTCTCTCTATCCCTTTAATAGCAGTAATGGATTTTTGGGGGTGTTATGTTTGGTATTCTGATCAGTGCTTTTCATTATTGTAATGTTTCAGCATCCTTAAAGTCTAAGGTGCAGAGGAATAAAATGGCGACTGCAGGTGAAGCAATTGAGTATAGATGCCTTATCCGTGCTACTGATGGGAAAAAGACGATTTCTACTTCAGTGTGTATTTTTTGCCCCTTTATACTCATTGATTGCTCTTCCATTCTTTAGCTTTATTATTGAAGTTATACTTGAGAACCCTAGATATGTTTTGGAATTGAGTGACATATGATTGTTTACTTGTATTTTTCCATGCACAATTTGCTAAATTTTATGTAGTTCTGAGTTTTGTGCAATACTTTTTTTTAATGAGGGATTTGCAGAGTTCTGTTGTTTGAAATTGCATTATACCTATAGTGCTAGCATCGATTGGGGAAAACTTAGGTGTTTGTTTTCCCCCTTGCTTTGAAAGTTGGGGTATTCTGGTAGATGGTATAAAATGTTTAATGGACACTCACAAGAATTATTTAAATAGATAGTTTTAGAAGGATCAATTGATCGATTGATGAGAGAAGGGTGAGGCTGTTGAGTTCAGTAGGAAAGTGGGTGAAACTTTTACTGCTTGAATTGGAAGCTAAAGAAAATATGTGTGGTGAATTGCAATTTCTTACCAGGCTTGAAGAGATAGAACCACATGGTTGATTGTTGATGATGTAAAACTTGAGATGCCACCTCCCTCACACACCCTGGAAAAGAGGAAAAAAATGTCCATGCTAAAAGTTTATTGGAGTTTCTTTGGTATGAGGGTGGACCGGTCATATGATGAGCATTGCTAATATTTTCTTACAGCCTTGAGGAATTTATCAAGGGATCTTTTTAGAGAGTTTGTTCTATCATATTTTCTTGGAGTAGTGGATCCTGTGGAAACCTTGATTTCAAGATGAAGGTTAATCAGAATATGAAGGCATTGGTCCATATGATTTGATTGTCATAAAGCTGAAATCTGCAAGAAATTTTGGTATGTTGACGATTATTTATCCCATGCATATCAGATGTAAACATTCTGGATTTTGCTATTGCTACTAATATTTTTGTAGGCAGTAATCAGATTTTAGGGAACCATTGGTGATTGGTTAATTCTGAATAGTCTGCTAAATTACTCTCATCTTGGAGTAGGGGAATTTAGTGGAGGGTTAGAGGAAGGTTATGGCCCAAATTGTCTGATTGACATGATACTGTATTCTGCAAGAAATGCTGAGATATGGATACTATACTTTTTGATGATTAGTTATCCCATGCAAAGTGCATGTCGTCTATACTAACTAGCATGTCAAACCGATGCCTGGTCCAAATATTTTGTTGGACTGAATGGCTTTTCAACTGAAAGCTTTGATAGTCTGTTAGGGTCCATCTGTTATTTTAAAATTGAAATAAGCTTTGATTTTGTATAGGATTAGGATGTCTATTGTAGCAGAAGTTGCAATCTCCTTGATGAGCAAGATGTCATGTAAAAAAGTAATTGCCTTTTTGTTAACAATTTGAAGATGTCATGTAAAAAAGTCTTTTGCCCTTTTGCTTGATTAAATGGAAGCATTTCTTACTTTAAGGTAACAGCTAATGCAAGGTATTGTAATTGCCTTGCATTTAAAGTAGCTTTGCTCCAAATTACAGTAGTTATTTTGCTTTATCATTTGGAAGTAGCTTGGAATTTCTCTTGTACCTAGGGGCGCCTTACGCTTTTAATAAAACACTCTTTACTTATCAAAAAAAAAAAAAAAGTAGCTTGGAATTCAGGACCTCACAAGGTACCATGATTACCTTGCTGGTGCAGCTGTGATTTTGGACTACGCTATACCATCATATAGCATGATGATTCTGTAGTTTCAAAACATATATTAGATAAACAAGGTGGAACATATTTCTGAGGTTTTGCTGCCAGCTCTTTTCCAGGAATTTTAAGCTCTTTTTAATAGTGTAATTTTCTTCTTTTTTTCCTTCCATGTGTGATTGCTTTGGAAACTTAGGTGTGATTGCCTAGGTTTTACTTATTTAATTTTTTTTTTAGAAAGCTATAAAGATAATCTATAATTCCCATCCGAAACAGTTTTTCTTTCTAGATCCAACCATCCTTGAACCTACAGACTTTAAAACGAAACCTGTAATCGCCCTCTACAGTTCTGTTATTTTAACATTTTGCATTAGAATCTGGAAGCTATGCTCATTTTTACTGGCACTTTTATTTTTAAATCAAAGTTTCCTAATCAGAATTCTTTGTGTTTTTCATGTAGCCATGTTCTGGCAGAAATTCAAATGTTCTTGGGAAAAGAATTTTTTTTTTTTGAAATTCAAGATAATAGATTCTTTTAGGTATCACCTGCTAGAGTGAGAAAAGCATGTAGTTGCGGCCACATGGTTGTGGTTGGAGGTTTCCTCGTTCTATTTGATGATAGAGAATGATTATAAGTGGGTGTTTAGGTTAAGGAGAAATTGATACTTTGTGGAGAAGCATTACAAAATTATGTAAAACGTCTGTGATTTATTTCATAGGTTTCGGGCCATGGTACCAAAATAGGGTCCGAAGCTAGAGCATTCTCTTGTTTGTGCTAGGTTGATGGACATTCTTTGTTTTTTTTTTTTGACTTCAATGGAACTTTATGCTTGTTGAGATTACAGCCTACTTTTAGTGCATGGCTTACAGTTTTCACTGGTTTTGATTGGAAAGGTTGGAGCAAAGGATCATCAGCGCTTTCAAGCTTCTTATGCAACTATCCTCAAGGCCCACATGACAGCTCTAAAGAAAAGGGAGAGAAAGGATAAGAAAAAAGCTGCAGAGGGTGATAAGAAAGAAGGGGCTGCGAAGAAGCCCAAGAGGGTGTAAATAATTCCCCTTTTTACTCCTTAGGCTCCTCCTCCTTTTTGAGAAAGAAAAAGAAAGAAAAAAAAAAAAAAAAATCAACTTGAAGCAAGTTTAGGGACGAAGTATAGGTTTTTTTTAGATGTTACCTTTTGATTGATGGTATTTTCATGACCTGGTTGAATGGAAAGATTTGGAAGGTAGTCTTTAATGTTCTGCAGCTAAAATTAATTTTGAAAAAATTGTAGGATATATTTATTTTTTTGTTTTCAGCCTTGCGTGGATTTGTGTTCTCAAATTTCCTGAAGTCAACATCAAAAGATACAAATTGCACTAAAATCGATTGATTGGTATAAAGTGATTAGTAAACAGATGATATGTAATCATATTTGCTTAAATAGGATATCTGGATATGTGCTTCTTCATCTTTTAACAGATAATGAGAGTAGTATGTTGGTTCAGATTTATATATTCTTGGCCAAATGTAGATTATTTTTCCAGACATGACCAAAATCTATATGTTGTTGGATTATTTGCAAGATGCTGTAAAATAAACCTTCAGTTTTTTCAACGGTCCAAATGCAAGAATGATGTGTGGGGCTGATATTTTGTAATTACCATCACATTTGTTTGGACAGATTGGCACGTTCCAAGTTTGGGGTCATGACCTATCTGAACAGAATTTGGTGCTTCTGTCGACTGAAAACATTTTTCACTTACTTCACATGAACTTATGCTCTTTTTGCAAATACTCTCTAATGTTTAATGTCTCTTACTTTAGTGTATCGAATTTTCGTTTCGTTCCAAATATCTCTTTACTATTAGATATTGCAGTTAAAACAAACGGTGAAATGAGTAAAAGACTTTTATACATTATACTCCTAAAATTTTTTAAAATTTCAAATTTACCCTTATTCATAAATAAAAAATTATTATATTAAAAAAAAAAATTTGGCGGGTCTGACCCGGTGGGTCATAGGGGGCCACTTGGTCACTTGGTGACCCATCGTGGGCCACTTCTTTATTTTTTTATTTTTTTTAATATAATAATTATAATAATATGACCCGTGGGTCACAATACAGGTGGGTTAGATCCACCGATAAACTCACGGGTTGCAATCTTAAATAAGTGACTATTTTTTATTTATTTTTTGTATAGATGTTTGCATTCTTGAAAATGGTTTGAGAAACTCTTTTTGGGTGTGCTGCAAGAAAGAGAGAGAGAGCGGAGGAAAAGTGTGTTATAATAGATTGTTTTCATGGGTGAGATTGAGATTTAGTGTAATTGTGTCATATTATTTGCAATTTGGATAGACAATTGTGAAAGAGCCTTTGGGAAGTCCATCTTCCTAGGTAGGTTCCGAGACCTGTTCGGATAAGTAGGCCTCATAAGAAACTTTCTCACAATTGTCTGCTTGAAGTCCATCTTCGAGTAGACAATTTGGAAAGACAATTGTGAAAGAACCCTTGTGAAGTGCATCTTCTTAGGTAGGAGTTCGAACAATCCGAAACCGGCTCAAATAGGTAGGCCGCATATGGGACTTTCTCACAATTGTTTCCTCAAAGGTGTAAGAGAGCGGCGGAAAATGGCTTAGTAAACTATTTTATATTTTCAAGTTGACAAATATTTTGTGTTAAATCATGCATTCAAAATAAGAAAAATATTTCTAAAAAATATATATTTTACGCCGAAAAAAAAAAAAAGAAAAAGAAAAAAAAGTTTGCCTGGTACGAGGGGTCCTAGTTGTGTTATGGACAAAAGGAAAATATATTTTACCGTCAAATCCATGTACAAATAGTAGCTCTAAAACCGGGATTTTGCCCTTCTTGTTCTGGACTTCTAGTTGATAGAAAACATAGAAATACAATCACAATAAGATTGTCAGTAATATTCTTTCCTTTTTGTTTGCAGAAACCGAAATCCCAACATACCTTAAACAATCAATCTTTTGATCGTTTCACAACTTTTTTTTTTTTTTGTAAAGAAGTACAAGAATAGTTGAGTCTCTCGGCTCAAATAGAATCTAACCAAGATTTTATTCAATTATTTTTTCTCTTCTTCCTTTGTTTCTTTTTTGTTAGCTTAATCGATTAATCTATTATTCAGTTTGGAAAACAAATAATACTTTGTCCAACATGACGACTTATTCACAATTTTTGTGTGAACTTTCAAGAAACTTTGACTCAAATAATATTTTCTCCAACGATAAAAATGGAATAGGTGATGAGATTATGAATTCAAATCCGTGCAATTTTTCATAAACAATAGTAAAAAATTAGAGAAAAAAAAAATATTTAGCGTGTACTTTATCTGTGATGAGAATGTGAAAGATGAAAGAGTTTTTTTTTTTTTTTTTTTTCCTTTACTTTTTGGGGGGAAAAAATTCAAAATCAGTTCTCGTGCTTTACCAGATTTACGTATCAAAATGAACTCAAGTCCTTAAAGGTATGCAAAAAAAATAATTTAGTCCATATAGTTAAATTTCGTCTAGTAATTTAAAATGTTCCGCTAGTGTGACACTGATTTAAATATGACAAGTATCACAATTTTATTGACTCTAACGTTTCACGCTATCAGATTCTGTTAAGTCAGTGAACATAATTTGGCTGTAGGGACTAAAATTTTTTTTTTGGCGTATATCAATGATATTTGAATTCATTTTGATACTACAAGAAGTAAATTGCAAATCAGGTAAATTATAAACACTGATTTTACAATTTTTCCTTTTTTTCTTTGAAAACAAAGGGTTAGTATGGTCCACATACCGGAGTCGGGTCTAGTGTTGGCCCCACTATAAGGACATGTACTCCATTTTGAGAAAAAAAATGCTACAAAAACTCTCAAATCTATAATCTCAAATGCTTATTCTCTGTTTGATGTGACGGTAAAAATGTAATGGTAATTTAACCGAAATGAAAAGAAAAATACTACAAAAAATATTTATTGTGACAATAAAAATTAATATTAAATTTTAAATAAATTACTATTAAATTTCAAATTTAATAATTTTTATTGCGAAGTATTTAAATAACATTTCTCATTCCATTTCGTCACTTCCCATAAAATCGTAACGAACTGTTGAGTGAAGAGAGAGAGTATTTATCACTATAATAGTATAATGTTGACACTGTAAATGTTATTTGGATAATACGTGTACATGATTTCTTGGATTAGGGTTTTGGCGGCACTGAAGGTATGTCATGTTTATTCTATAATTTTTGGAATTTTCCAGTTTTTACTTTTTCCTTTTTTCTTTTTTATTCTTTTTAATTTCTTACTGTGTTTGGTTGTTGAGAAAAAACTCGTGTAAAGGAGCGGGAGTTTATTAATGTTTCATGTTGTTTTTTGGTTTCTTTTACTTGTTTTTTTTAATAAAGAATGATTATGTTACGTTTGTTGAAGCATGTTACCTAGTCCTTCTAATCTGTGTTTGAGGACGAATCTAGTGTTTGGCTCTGAGGAAAAAAAAGGATTTTTCGGATTCTTTTTGTTCATTCGAAGTAATTGATAAACTCATTGATTTTATTTTTAGTTCGTTAATGTTTTGTGGGTTGGAAAACTAAGTAAATAGACGTGTTAAAAAGAAAATATTTCATGTTATTAGTCATTAGGGTTCGGATTTATTCATGTGTTGTTTATTCTCCAATGTTTTGTATGCCTAGGTGAATAAAGAAAGCCGATTTTATAAGTGTGATTTGGGAGTGAAATTTAGAGCTAAGTCAAAATAATAACCAATTGGATTTACAAAGGAAAAAAGAAAGAAAGAAAGAGAGAGAATGACACAGGTCAAGGGCGGAACTAGGATTTTAAATGTGAGGGATGAAATTATATTAAAAAAAAAAAATTAGGAGAGTAAAAAGTTGATTTTAAAAATTTTGAGTAACAATTTCCCAAGCCTCTTAGTAGTTCCGCCCCTGGCACGGGGTGCTTGATTTAGCTGAAATTTTTGGACAAATGATTTAGTTGATTCTGTTGAAATGTGTTTAAGTGATGAATATGCTGGAAATGATCAAATTTAGCAACTCATATCTACTCAAGTTTAATTGAATTGTATATATTAAGTTAATTTTTCTATAAGTTTAATGTGTTCATAGTTTAGTTGGGTATCTGGACTTCAGTGATATTTCTTATCTCCTTTGTTATAGCCATGGTCTTTGAAAGCAGTGTTAAGGTTTGACATTAGCTTTGGTTTAGTGGTTTCTTTTATTGCAGGGAGTCTGTACCCTTCTTCATCACTTGCTATCATTTATAGAGGGCCAGTTTTTTTTTTTTTTTTTTTTTCAATTTGACTTTCTGCACTGATACAGTTCACTTGTTTCAGCTTGGCTGTACAAGTAAATGGAAGAATCTGGGATTTGATGAGGCATATCTCGGTGGGTCAATTGTTTTATTCAATATGTTTGTTGAAATCAAATGGATTAGAGAATGATGAATGGGGAACTCATTTGATTTATTCATAACCTATTCCTTGTCTAGTCAAATATTCCTCTGAATCGATTTTGTGGAATTGGATGAATCAGGTTCCTTATATATTTCAAGTACTTTCTTCTGATCAGTTCTAAGATGAACAAAATATATGGTTGAATTTGCTTTACTGAGGCCAGATAGGTATTGATAAGTGTACAGAATTTTGGGAGGAATTCAATTGAGGAGGGTATGCTTAGTCTAGTTGTGGTTTTGATTGTACTTTTTGGTGGTAAGACTCAATTTGTGGTGATTTAGTGGATCTCCCCACAACAATTAGCTATCAGAAAATTCGAATAAGATTGGATTTTGACAACCACTTTGCTTCTAATCTTCTCATCATGTTGCTAGAATTTCTTGCACGCCTTAAGAATCACTGCTCTTTTTCATCAAGCAAGGTTGATGATTTGAAAGATTCAGACAGAATAGTCCGTAGGCTTTCTTTATCTGAGCAAACAAAGCAGTTTGTTTATGCCATTTATGAACCAGAATCGAAGGCTGTGGTTTATGTACTAGCTGCACAGAACTTATCTGAACGGTCAGTTTCTGATGCAGTGTCTCTCATAAAGGAGGTTCGGCCACAGGCAGTTTTGGCTGAAATTTCTCTGTCCACCCTAGATGAGATTCTAGCTGAGAACAGCAATTCAAGGGGTGATATGGTGAGTTCAATGCCAACAACTTCTTTTGGGGTTCTCAAAGATTGTGTTCTCAATAAGATCAGTAAAGAGATGCATGAGAAAGTGGCATCGAACTTGGTTTTGCAAGAAATATTTGGTGTTGGTTTTCATGAGCATGTCATTGCAGCCAAAAGGGCTGCAGAGGAAGTGGGTTCCTGTTTCTTTTTGTTTAGATCTTCATTTGTAAATGATGAAGGGAATGGCTGTAACAAATCTGATATACAGGGTAAGTTTCAACCTCCAGTTCATGAGCAATGTGGTTTGTTTTCACAAAAATCAGGCTGTGTTTCCCCAAAGAGATTCTGTCTCACTGATAATTTTCAGTTGCAGAGTGCAAAATCCTGTGCACCAGAAGTTGAAGTTGGAGACTTTCTACCTAGATGCAATTACCAGGCTCCCCCATTTGCTCAGCCCATTTATCCTTTGCTGACTGATTTACGTGATATTTTTGTTGATCTACCATCCTTACGAATGGCTTTGGTTCATGCACAGAAGATGCTTTTTGATGTGAACCGTGGAGAGTTCATTGATGCACAAACTCTAGCTGAAGTTCAAACCTTCAGAATTGGCGTTGAAGGACTCAGAATTGCTCTCAACAGTGCCGCCAGGCGCCCCATGATCAGCAAAATGAAGCTTTCTGACCCACCCAGAGTGAGTTTCTCTGAGCTTTCTATAGATGATAACTCTCATGTCCTTTTAGCACAAGCCCTTAAGAGCCAGACCAAGAATTTCAAATCCATTGTGGCTATAGTGGAAGCCAAAAGCTTAGCAGGGCTAAGGAAAAACTGGAAAACACCTACCTCGTTGGAGGTTGAGGATCTGGCCAAACAATGCCTTACAGAGTACAAAGGTGACAAGAAGAGCCTAGCTATTGAAAAGAAGTTAACTGATGATAAAACAATGGTGGCAGTTGGGGCTGGAGATATCTCTATATCTACTTTTCTCAAGCTGGCTGCCCTGAAAGCCTTTGTTTTACTTGAACTCTTTTCTAAATACATGCAAGATTCTGCCATAATTGCCTTTGGGAAAAACATTGGCCTATCAAATGCTTCTGCCTTGAAGGCTGGTGCTTCTGCCCAGAAAATGCATGCACTGGTGCACAGCTTCATAGCCTCTGCCGAGCGAACAAGTTTTCAGATCATGCGGACGGCATTCTATGAGATAATGAGGAAGCGAGGGATGCAGCCAATTGGGTCAATGTTATGGCCCACCTTTGGGTGCAGTTTGGCCATGTGCTCTGGGCTGTTTGTTTATGGAGAAGGGGTTGAATGTGCTGTAGAATCTCTTCCTGATGCGCCCTCAATGGCCTGTTTGGGACGCGGAGTTCGTAGCCTGTACCAGGCATCTCAGGAAGCTAGTAGGGCAAATTGCAAAGATGCAAGAGAGAATAAATTCCCTCATGTACAGTTCTAAAAGCATAAAGATTTATCAGTGAGAGTTCAATAGTTTCCTTTAGTGTATATTGTTTGAACTATTCATGAATTTTCGTTGCATGGATGAAGTATTAGAAATTGTATGTCATAATTCCCAATACCAATGTTTTTTATTATAAAAAATTACAATGATAAAGATGTAAGCATGGAAGATATTGCAAAAAATTGAAAGTTTGATACTATAAATTAAGATTCTCAAACTATTATTCTTTTTGACCGGACTCGGTCAAAAATTCAAAACTTGTTACCGAACTCGAGCTGACCCGAGTCAGGAGCTGACCAGGGAGGGTTTTGCCCAGCCCTATTTATACCTTACATACTCTGTTAAGTTAGCAAACTACCTTGGATTTTGCTTAGAAAAAAATAAAGAAAAGTACCTTGGATTTTATTTGCTATTGCTACTTATCATTAGGCCTGTAAATGAGCTGAGCCGATCCGAGCTTTGGCAAACTCGGAGCTGCTCATTTAAACATACAAAGAAACGAGCCGATCTCGAGCTCGAGCCGATCTCGAGCTCGAGCCGAGCTTGAAACCCCCTCAAGATCGACTCGTTAAGGATTTTTACACACTCGGGATCGTACTCGGGATCGCTACCTGAAATATTCGAGCCGAGTCGAGCCCTCGAGCTCGAATTAGGGACATAACTTACAAAAGACTGACATCGAGCCCGAGCCCGAACTCGAGCTCGAGCTAGAAAGCATTTCGAGCCTTAAACGGGTAGCTCGTTAACATTTATAGGCAAGAATGGTATTCCATTCCAACACATTTTAGTTCAACAATGTTTCAAGTTCATTCCAAATGCCAATTACAAATCAGGTAAGATTCACTAGAATAAGTTATATTCAGGACAAATATTACCAATGTAAAATTCAGGACAAATATAACTTACAAATTACAATAGCATTATAGCAGAAATTATAAACACCTAAAATTACATGCTTAGACAATTATATTAGAGCCTTACAAATCAAGCAACTTCAAATTGAAGAAAACAAATTAATTTACAAATAGAAGAATTACAAATCAAATTGAAGAAATTATAAATGACTGAAATGAATTAAATGACCAAAAGCCAAAATTCATCTAAAGAGACTACTCTTCATCCTCGCCACCAACTATCCACACCAGTCCATTGTCCACACTGCATTCAATGAAGAAAAGAAATGTGTTAAATGTTTTTAACTCCCTTGCAAGATGTCAAGGGAGTTTTATCACTTAAGATTGAGTAATTAGCAAGTATTCAAAAATAAGACGAGTAAATGCACATAAAATTAAACATTGCAAAATGAGGATATCAGGAAACAAGATACGTGTAATGTGTTCCACTTGCCAGTTGACACTGACCAGCCTGACCGTGACCCATACCCACACTGCTATCCATGTTTAAAAAAAAGGAGTTAGCCGTTTGGTGTTTGTAACACTCTTGCAACATAATTAGGGTGCTTTGGAAATAAAACAAAATTGGTAAGGACTTTCTATAGCCAAACAGCCTAAACCCACACATAACAAAGATCAACATGTACATCAAATTATAGACTTATAGTAATTAGTAAAACATGCATAGAACTGAGAAGTGAAGTGTGATGTACATTGTACATGAAAGCAATAGATGGTATAATAATGGAATAATAGATTATGTACTCAAATAGTCAAATGTGCAAAACTCAAAATAATAGAATCATGTTAATCAACCAAAACTACTAATTATATACAACCTATAAGTATAAAGAATAATAGTTGGTAAAAAAAAAAATCAAGTAATCTCAACAGATAGCAGCAGCATAAAACAAATTAGAAATTGAGTCACAAGTCATAAACATATACTAGAAGCAGTAGCATAAACCAGTGTATCACAACTAATCTCAACAGATAGCAACCACAGAAGCATAAGCATAATTGCATAAACCAGTGTATGATGTGTATCCCAACAAATCTCAAATCAGTAGCATAAATAAATAAATATGATATTTATAACTTATAAGCACATTTTTTTAGAGATTTTCAGGTATATAAAATGCAACTTAAAAATACCAAACTAGTAACTAGCATATGAAAATATGTGGCAGCTTTTAATGAAGTTTCTTAAAAGCAGAGACAAGGACCCAAGGAATGAATAATCACTGCAAACACAAACAAACCAAAAATATTGTTAGCAAATTTTTACTCCCTTGCATTTAGTTAGTCAAAGACGCAAAAAGTCTTTGACCTTTAATAAACGAGTTAAAGGAGGTTCAAATAATCAAATTTTTGCAGCAAAATGAAAACACTTAAATGAACAAGGAAGAAAGATATTACCTCAACAGGCTCAAATGATCAAGAGAGTTTCCAACAAAAGCACAATATAGCACTTAAACATTTCAAAATAAAACATAGTTATCAAAATACAGACTTAATAAGCAAAGGGAGACTGAATCCAAACATTTCAAAATAAAACATAGTTATCAAAATACAGACTTAATAAGCAAAGGGAGACTGAATCCAAAAATGAGGTGTTCAAATTACAGACTTAAACAAGGAAAGGACTGAAATAGATTGATATAGAAATACACTCCCTGTCTAAAATTCTGCATCACATCACATTCAGGTAGTTGTAGTTGTAGGCAACTCCACTTCAACCAATTTCTACAAAAACAAACACAAATTTAATATGGCCAGTTCATACATAAATAAAATTTAATAAAACTCTAAATAGTCTAAATACATAAATTATAAACAAAACTTACTTCACCAGCAGATTTTTTTCTTGAGGCCATGAAGTGCTCTCACCCAATCTGAACCACATAAGAGCATCTGAACAGTGTCAGGGGATAATGATGCTCTATGGGTTCAATAACCCTACCACCAGCACTGAAGGAGGATTCAGAAGCAACTGTACTTATGGGAACAGCCAAGATATCCTTTGCCATTCTAGACAAGATACGGTACTTCAAGGCATTGCATTTCCACCATGCCAAAGCATCAAAATCTGTTTCCATATATACTCCATTCTCATTCTCACCACAAATGTAGACATCCTCTTCAAGATAAACATTCAAATCTGTTTTAATGGGCCGGATGATGTCACTACTTCTTATATGGTCAGCAAACCTTGATCGACCTTCAGAAATTTTGGGCACCACATCTCTAACAAGTGCACTTGAGGAAGAAGAAGAAGGAACATTTACTTGGGCAGTTTCTTGCAATATACAAGCAGTATGGGCAGAAACATATGACTCAAATAACTCCTTCAGAACTGCCAACACATCTTTAATGCAATTACCAGCTTCGGTCACAGGATAGATGATAGGAAAACAGAAATTGATCAACTTCATCTTTTATCTAGGATCCAAGACAACAGCTATGGACATCAACAAATTCCTATCACCCCAATACTTATCAAATTTGTCAATCATCCTAATTGCCATTAACCTCATGTACTCATTCCTATCATCACACTTGATCATCAAAACTTCTTTCATCCTCCAAACCTCAGGTAAATACAGATTTGCAGTAGGGTACTCACTACTAGATACAACATTGGCTACATCGTTGAAAACTGACAAAACCTGGTTCACATTATCCACCATTTCCCACTATTCTGGAGTTATAACCCACTAAAATGCTTGCTCAACTCTGTGGTACCTAGGGAACACTTCTTTAAACTTAATTGTAGTGTCCAACATTAAATAGGTGTTGTTCCAACGTGTGGGGACATCTAAAATCAGCTTCTTACAGGGTAAATGCAATCTCTTTGCTATCTCACTAAAGACATTCAACCTACTTTTAGAAGCCACAATATATTTTATGCCCTGCCTAACATCATCTATAATACTCCTAATTTCAACAAGCCCAGATTGCACCAACAAGTTTGTAATGTGTGCACAATACCTAACATGAAACAACCTACCCCCAACCAACAAAGCATTCTTCAACTCAAAGTCATCTTTTATAATTCTAATTGCAGAATCATTAGCTGAAGCATTATTAACAGTAATGGTATGAATTTTATCCTCCATTCCCCAAGCAGAAAAACAATTCCTTAATGCATCAGCAATCACAACACCAGAATGTGGAGGAGGTACATTACAAAAATTTAAAATTCTTTTTTGGAGGCACCAAGTTGAATCCACAAAGTGGCAAGTCACCACCAGATATGACACTCTTTGACAAGAGGTCCACATATCGGTGGTGATGTTCACCTTGTCAACCAATTTCAAAAGTGTTCTCAGCTTCCTTTTTTCATTTTGGTAAGTAGTAATGCAGTCATTCCTAACAATTGCACGGCTTATTTTTTTTCCAGTGGGGTGTGCAGGCCCTCATGAACTTATTAAAAAGTTCATACTCCATCATATTAAAAGGGTACTCGTGAAGTAGCACCATATGGGCAGCAAGTTCCCTAATCCTACTCTCTTTGAAACTAAAAGTTGTCAAACTTCCCACACCATCATGGTCACTGCTAGGCTCAAATGACAAGGTATTTTGCTTTTTAGCACTACTAAACTCCACATATCTAACATATGAAGTCAAATGCCTATTTAGGGTTGAGATAGTACTAGATTTTCCAACAGCAAACAATCTCTTACACCAATTGCATTGTGATTTTTTAACCCCCCCTATTGTAACAGAAACAAAGTCATTTCAGACTTTGGAAGTCTTTTGCCTTTCCTTCTTTTGATATTGTCCATTCTCACTCAGGCCACTTCCATCCCCATCCCCAGCCTCATGGCCCCCATCCATAGACCCAGCCCCATCACCAGCCCCATCCCCACCAACAGCAGGACAAACAGTGTTAACATGTTGGTTTGGGTTATTTTCAGTGCTACCAGACTCAACAGATCCAGGTGTAGGGATCACAATAAGTGTATCATCATGTACATCAACTTCAATACCTTCCAATTCCATATACTTATTCGTAATCTCCATAACTGTTAATTAAAAAATTTAATTGATGAGAAACTTCTAGCTTTCTATTTTCAAATTTCAAACATGGCAAATTTTTAACTAACATAAATAATTGTTGTAATAGAATCATAGATAATTAGATAAACAT
>NC_081541.1:16279782-16358582 GCF_901000735.1 Corylus avellana
ACTTCTAACACTAAACAGAAAAATAATTCACACACTAAACAGAAAAATAATTCATAGTTCTAACACTAAATAGAAAAATAATTCACACACTAAACAGAAAAATAATTCACAGTTCTAACACTAAACAGAAAAATAATTCATACTTATAACACTAAACAGAAAAATAATTCACAGTTCTAACACTAAACAGAAAAATAATTCACAGTTCTAACACTAAACAGAAAAATAATCCATACTTCTAACATTTGTAAAATAGTAACATAACAATTTAACATAGCAAGTTTTTTTAAAAACCTCAAAGCTTAAGCAATTTCCAAAAGCCAATTGGGATTGTAGCTTGCAAATCCGATAGACCTTCCTCCGTGAAATTAAGAAATAAGAAACATTAGTTTCCCAAATTTTCAAATAGCCAAAACATAATAAATGGAATAAATAAAAAAGACTTGCCAAAATTGAAATAGTTAGGAACTAGGGTTCAGGAGAAAAACATAACTTAAATGCAGAAGAGACTAAGAGAGGCTCTTCAGATTCTCAGAAGTCAGAACTTTTTCTCTTGTTAGCAAGAAGCTAGAGCAAACAAGTTCAAACTTATTCAACTGAACAACCAGAGTGACTTGCATACATTATAGGTTCATATTCGAGTATAAAAGGGCGATGGGGGGGATTTGGGAATGAATAAAAAAATAAACCTATGATGACAGAAAGTCCAATACTCAATTGCCATTTCTGTCACAGTCAGATCAAGAGCCATCATGTTTGTCTCTGTCGTCGGTATGAGCTAGGGCTTGGAGAAGATAACTTGCCAGAAGACAACTCACAACATGTCAACAACCAAAATCACCAAACAGTTGAATGAACAGATTACAGAAATAAAAATTGAAAGAACACAAAAAAAAAATGGGGATTTGGCGACGAGATTGGACGGTATAGGAAAAAAATTAGTATCCTCTTCTAGTTCGAGTCACACGATATCTAAAGAGAGTTTCTCTCACAAAACTAGTACGACTGCTTAGAACGCCATTAGATCAATATCAGATGACCCATCAACGGCTCGATTGAGAATCTGAAAGGAATGGGTTGTTGGGAGGGGGTTGAGAAGGATTGAATGCGTGCATTCAACTCCCCAACGATGATGGGAGATGCATTGAATGCTCACAGCAGGCTGCATTCAATGGATCATCTCTCTCTCGCCATCACCCTAGTAATCTAGCCCTCAAACCAGTTCGTCAAACAGCTCTCTGGTATTGCCGTAGTGGTAACTAGAGAGACAGGAATGAAGAGAGAGAGATAGAGAGCGACGAGGGTGAGTCAGTGAGAGTGACGAGGGTGATGGTTTGAACTTTGAACTTTGACTGGTTACTGGTTAGTGGTTTCTGGTTTGGTTTACAATTTACAAACGTTTGGTTTCAATCCTATAATCTCAGCTGTTAGATTTGTGAAAATATCAAAAATTTTAATAAATGAACTGTTGGATTTGGAGAGAGAATTAGTTAAATCGATTTGGTGCATTCAACTCCCCAACGATGATGGGAGATGCATTGAATGCTCACAGCAGGCTGCATTCAATGGATCATCTCTCTCTCGCCATCACCCTAGTAATCTAGCCCTCAAACCAGTTCGTCAAACAGCTCTCTGGTATTGCCGTAGTGGTAACTAGAGAGACAGGAATGAAGAGAGAGAGATAGAGAGCGACGAGGGTGAGTCAGTGAGAGTGACGAGGGTGATGGTTTGAACTTTGAACTTTGACTGGTTACTGGTTAGTGGTTTCTGGTTTGGTTTACAATTTACAAACGTTTGGTTTCAATCCTATAATCTCAGCTGTTAGATTTGTGAAAATATCAAAAATTTTAATAAATGAACTGTTGGATTTGGAGAGAGAATTAGTTAAATCGATTTGGGCGTGCCACGTGTCGAAACCTTTAGTTTACCAAAACATTATTCACATGCGGCCGTTTGTAATTGAATTTGGTGTGCTTATTTAATAGAGTCCGTCGATTCTATAAATATTATCAAGATTTAATTTCACTCGTTAGATCGAATCACTCATGGCATGCTTACGGAGCTTGCGATACACCATATAACTCCCACGCGATTTAATTGATTACAGCTAGTTTCCATTAAACCCATCCAACGGCCAATATTTCATCAATAAATTTGGAGGGCTGAGATGGCTTGTGGTCATACCGAGGCGACTGGTACACTGTCAGTCTCAATGACTGTGCGTGCGTGCGACCTTACAGCTGTTGATGAATTCCTCCGAGTGCGATGGGGGGTTTTAAGTCGTTCGATCATCTCAACCAGGGGAAGCTTACGAAAATTTGGATGCACCAAATAAATCCTATGTGAGAAAATGGTCAACAGCTGGTGTCCACTACATGCATCCAACGGCTAAAATGAAATAAAAAAAAATTGGACGGCTGTCATCCATTGCGTGCAAACCGAGAGAGTTGACGCGTTGTCAGACTCGTAGACAGTGCGTGCGTGGGGTAGATTTTCGAGACTGAGTGTATCGTCCACGTGTGTGTGTTGGTGAAACCGGTTCCATACGTTATCCAATAAATAATCTTGACCATTTATTTCAATCTTTATTTTATCATTCAATCAAAGATGTTAGATTAGTGGGCTCATAGTGTCATGTGCAACACCATATAACTCTCACCTTCGTAATGGATTACAGCTGTATTCCATTAACTAAATCCAACGGCTCGGATTAAACCAAATTAAATCGGATGGCTATGACTAAATGTATAAAATTTCAAAATTTCAAATAATCAGAATAATCTAGTATGGGTAATTTCAGGTGAGCTCGCCTCTTTAGTTATCCAATAAATAATCTTGACCATTTATTTTAATCTTTATTTTATCATTCAATCAAAGGCGTTAGATTAGTGGGCTCATAGTGTCATGTGCAACACTATATAACTCTCACCTTCGTAATGGATTACAGCTGTATTCCATTAACTAAATCCAACGGCTCGGATTAAACCAAATTAAATCGGACGGCTATGATTAAATGTCTATAATTTCAAAAATTCAAATAATCAGAATAATCTAGTATGGGTAATTTCAGGTGAGCTCGCCTCTTTAGTTATCCAATAAATTATCTAAACCGTTAAAATTAAATACAAATTTGTATCAATTAAATCTTAACCGTTTAATTAACTAAAGTACTAAAGAAACCATGTGTGCATAGTAGTGTAGTACTATATAGTTATTATTATGAATATAATAATATTTATTATATAATAATATATAGTAGTAATTAATACTAATTTACTAAACGGTTGAGATTCTTGAGAGTTGAGATTATTATTATTATTATTATTATTATTATTAGTATTAATTAATACTAAACGGTTGAGAATCTTGAGAGTTGAGATTATTATTATCATTATTGTTAATACAAAACGGTTGAGAATGTTGAGATTATTATTATTATTATTAATATGATTAATTGATTATTATGAATATGATTATTATTATTATACTATACCCTTAATCTTAATTGAACTTATGTACACACATTAATATGATTATTATTATTATTATTTTTAACTTATGAATTGGACATTGGACATTAAACCTATAAATAATAACATAGTCTATACTCTACACTAACTTAGTTATATACTTATACTATACCCTTGATCTTAATTAATTAATTGTACACACATTAATTTAACCTATGAATATGATTATTGTTATTGTTATTATTATTATTATTTTTAACTTATGAATTGGACATTGGATATTCAACCGATAAATAATAACATAGGCTATACTCTATACTAACTTAGTTATATACTTATACTATACCCTTGATCTTAATCAATTTTTTTTTTTTTTTTTAAAAAATATGTCATACTCATTTATTGATAAAAGTTGCGAGCCTAAAGTTCTTACAAACAGAGCAAAAAGCTCTGAAGTAAATCATAGCCGAAGCTAAAGATACAGTCATCAACAACATACCAAATCAACCAAAACACAGCATCCGCTAACCTATGACTAAATATCAGGTTTAAAACTCAGATCTGCATCAAACAGACACCATCTAATGCATAGGTAGCGCTTATTCCTCAGCCTTGAGAGCAAAACCCCCAAGCCGATATTAATCCTCGGCCTTGAGAGCAAAACCCCCAAGCCGATGCTTATTTCTCGGCCATGAGAGCAAAACCCCCAAGCCGATACTCATCCTCCTTGACTCGAAAGCTAGGATAAAGTTCACATCCACAACCCAAGGGCTTGAACCAATAATAACGGGCAGCAACTGGGCGTAACAAAGCAGGAGGAGAGAGCCTTATTACAAGCATAAATAAAACCATACAGGAAAATAAAGGGAACAATAAAACTAATGCAGGAAAAGAAATTACAGCAAAGAAAACCAAATACAAGGTAACTCAAAGGAAATACAAAACAGAAAAAGCAACAATACAGGGAAAAAAAACTCGAAAAACACTCAAAGCGGGTCCCGGTAGCCGAAGGAAGCCGATCACGAGCTGACTGGAAACCGCCGCGGAAAATGGCACAAAAAGTTTGGCGCGGGAGGGGCGCGTGAAAAGACCCGACAGCGAACGGTGAGCAACGAAGCGGGCGCAGAGGAGATCGGCGGCACACACAAACAAACAGGGAGGGGGAGAGTTTGAGTGAAAACCCCCAAAAGCAGTACCCACCGAGAGAGAACACAAGTACAACATAACAGAAAACACCAAAGACAGAAACAAGTCTAAAACAAAAACCGGGAAGCAAAGAAGGGAGGAGGGATGCAACAGGTATCCCTCCTCCCTTGAGGCGGCGGCGCTCTGGAGGGGGGCTTAGGGTTTCACAAGGCTTAGGGTTTCTCTGGAGGGGGGCTTAGCTTCTAACACCTTAATGAATTAATTGTACACACATTAATTGAACCTATGAATATGATTATTATTATTATTATTATTATTTTTAACTAATTAATTGGACATTGGACATTAAACCTATAAATAATAACATAGTTTACACTCTATACTAACTTAGTTATATAATTATACTATACCCTTGATCTTAATTAATTAAGTATACACACATTAATTTAACTTATGAATACGATTATTGTTATTGTTATTATTATTATTATTATTATTATTATTTTTAACTTATGAATTGGACATTAGATATTCAACCGATAAATAATAACATAGGCTATACTCTATAGTCTATACTAACTTAGTTATATACTTATACTATACCCTTGATCTTAATCAATTAACTGTACACACATTAATTGAACCCATGAATATGATTATTATTATTATTATTATTATTATTTTTAACTAATTAATTGGACATTGGACATTAAACCTATAAATAATAACATAGTCTATACTCTAACCCTTGATCTTAATTAATTAATTGTACACACATTAATTTAACCTATGATTATTGTTATTATTATTATTATTATTATTATTTTGGAATTGGACAATGGACATTAAACCTATAAATAATAACATAGTCCATATAATGTTAGTTACACTATAGCCTTAGATCTTAATTAGTTATTTGTATACACATTGAAGCTATGATTATTATTGATTTAATAACATGTTTATTTTTTTTTTTAGTTACATTGTCGTGTGGGTTGGGTCAGGTCGGATGATAAAACAGGTCGAGTTCACGAGCTCTAAACAAGTCGGGCGAGCCGGGTAATTATCGAGCTACACAAGTCAAGCTCACGATCCCTTAACGAGCTCGGGCGAGCCAGGCGACTACCGAGTTAAACGATTCGAGCTCACAATCCCTTAACGAGCTCGGGTGAGCCTGCCGATCTCGACTTAAATGAGTCGAACTCACGAGCCCCCGTCGAGCTTACTCGAGCGAGTCGGGTATGTGTCACTAGCTAATCGAGCAAGTTTCCACAGTAACGAGCGAGCTAGTACAGTGTCGAGCTCGAGTTCGGGTCGAGCTAAGTCGAGCGGGTGTCGAGCGATCTGTCGAGTGTGTCGGCTCATTTACAGGCTTACTTATCATAAGCTTTCACGCAACGCCAAAGAAACCAGAGAATTTTCATATGTTGACAATCACAGAACAATTTTAGCGACAAAGGCTCTCACCATGTCTAACCATGTCTAACCATGATTTATGTAAATTTTACCAAAAAATTGATACCATCTTGCAACACTAGCAGGAAATGCAATAACCTAAAGGTCGGGAAGGTAGGCTGATACAACTGAACTCCTGATTACTCATCAGAATTTGATCCTTCTGATCCTAACGACATAATGAGACGCCGGTACTTTTCAGGGCTGTCCCACCAAGTTGGGGTACCGATAATTGCCTTTTCCAACCAAAACTTATCATACTTCTTCTTCTCCGTCATCTTCTTGTAAAACCTTCCCCACTTGTACATGGCACGCCTTAAACGATTACTCCGACTTCCACCAAATAAATACTTGATGTAGTCCTTTGCTAGCCGGGTCAGCTCCTCACCAGTGATGATGTAAACGTACTGCAACGAAACAATTGGGCAAAAATTGTTAAGAAATGGCACTTGCAGACAACTAGCAGAACCAAGATCCCTTTGAAGTCGTTTCTTTCTGGTTATACTTGTTCAACTAGAGAACAAATAATAAAACATCCACATAGATGACATTTCAGGAATCCATATGATATTTAAACAACAGAGAGGAGATCCTTAATTTACTAGAACATGAAAAATATAATTATTCTAATTATTATAACAAGTTCATGAGATCAGGTTACTCTTTGGACAAGGACTATTTTCATTTTTCATGCAAGCAAGAGTATAATAACCTGGTCCAACAATTAAGAAGTAGATCAACATAGTAGTTTGTACTATTTCGTTGGGCTCATAGCTAGATTTATGTTAAACGGCAAACAATATGTTCACTTTTGTGCATCTTTTCCTCATGTTCTTTGCTTACTCCAATTCTCTCTCCTAATAAATAGATATATTTCAATTAACAAATTGTAGTTGTAAGTGATCAAGTGCGCTTCTCTCAGAAGAGAGAGACAAAGAGATTAATACCAGGAAAATAAAGCCGATGGTCGCTAAAATCACTTGAACAGTTTCATCAATGATTCCAGCAAGGCCTTCATCCTCTGATTCACCAGAACCATCCCCACCATCCCCATCACCACCACCACCTCCTCCTGGTGGACGCTTTATGCCACTGCCACTGCCACTGTCATCATAGAATTGTTTCTTCTCAAGCTGCTGCCGTAATTCACCTTCTAGTGACTTTCCCTTAAACCTTCCAAAAACGTTCTTAAGAGCTTGCCATGGAGAACCCTGATGACATTTGAGAAGCTTAGTCAAATTATATGGTTTTCCTGACCAAATTATAATGAAAATACATTTACTAGGGAAGATATCTGTGAGCATCTCCTCCTCCCTTCCCTTTGCTAATACAACAGGGCCAATCACTATACAGCACTGAAACATGACATCCCTTACAATGCCCTTCACCAACTATTTGCAGCAATACTTTTTCTTGAACATTGCTTAGCAAAAATTATATGACAAAGCAAACAATGCAATATATGTGAAATATGTCAATAACTATATAATTGAAGCTTCATCTCGAATGCTAGGAAGAAACCAAGGAAAAAAAGGGAAATTTAGGATATTTGTAAGAGTAATGATAGATGTCACTCTTTTGACAACCCAAAATTGATGTGTCTTTTAAAATTACCATTGGATTTGAGATAGATCATTATTAAATTTTGATCAAATGGTGATTTTAAAAGGCACATCAATTTTGGGTGGACACAAGAGAGATCCAAGGATGACATCTGTCATTATTCTATTTGTAATAAAAATAAAGTTTTTAGACATTAGAAGAAGCCCAAGTAAGATTAAAAATTAAAATGATTGAGCTCAAAGATAATTTTTCATATCTTCTGTGGGGTCCAAACGGAATGAGACAAAAAGTATACTAGGAGCAAAGTTCTAATTGATATTCACAGTAAGCCAATAAATAGCTATTAATAATAGGCAACAATTTTATTTTTGCTAGCCTTGTCTATTTGTTGAACTCTATTATCGTCCTGAACACAACCTTCTAGATGAACAGTCCCATGCTAGCCACAATGATTGTTGCAACATCAAATACAATTAAGTAGCTGCAACTGAAAACTAAGAGACTAGAGACTAAATTTGCTGATATCTACTTGTAAAGTAAATTTTGCAGACCACCTACAATCAGGACCTGCATGTGATATCTCATGGGGCACAGAAAGATCAGCCAAAAACAAAACAATTGATTGTCACAATAAGAAAGTCACCATAAAAGTGAAAATGTGCAGGAGGGCTGAGAGCATGGACACAAGTGCATATTAACGAGTTTTTATTAGACATTTGGAGATGTTTTCTTACAAATTTGAAATATAATCTTGACACGATCTGAGCATTATAATCCAATAATAAAATAGAAATCAGAAAAAACGCCACTTACCCCATTGCCACCTTCCATGCTTCCTTTAGCCCCTAACAAGCAAACAGGCATGTTTTGCTGGTACTTCGACACAGGCATGACTTGTTGGTGATGTGATGCATTCGGGGCCAGCCTCAAAGAAGTCCTAGGGACAAAATCAGCATGGATGGGTAAAATACATGGCTTAGAAGGGAGGCAGTGCGATTGAGGTCTATTTCCGGCATAGAGTTTCGGCCGGCAGGCAGTAAGCTGCATGGTGCTCATATCCTTCAACAAAGAGCTCAGCTGCTATGTAAATTACACATTAAAGCTCCAACACCTATACCACAACACTTGAAACGTCATTGAACAATAATTTACCCTCACAAGTGCATTTAAATTCCTAACGCCATAACCAACATACATATCCATATGCAATTCCACCAACATCACATATCAGCATTTTGGGCATGCAATGCAATGCAATTTTCTAGAACCAACAAAAAATGAACCAGAGCATAAAAAGGTCCAGTTCAATATCGCTCAATCAAGGGACCTCACCAAAATCATAAAAATTTTAGGTCCACTTCAACAAGGTTTAATCAAGGAGACATCATCACAATGAGGATCAAACCAGCAACAAGCCTACAAGTAATAAGAACAATTATCATCTAATATGCAGTTGCATCCAAATTGAGTATAGCTCCTAGTTGATTAATTTTGCAACATGCGGATATCATAACAACATAATTTTTTTTTTTTTTTAAAAAAAATCCAAACCATCAAAACTAGGGAAAAAAAAATCCCTGAATTGCACTTATATGCGTGAACTTGGACATAAATCTCATGTTCATCAATTACAGGAAGATGACAAAGCAACCATGACGCTGTAAATGGTTAATGGGTACCCACAATCCTGTATCAATGCAGATGGTCCCAGATTAAACATGTACACATTGATGTTTCCCTTCCTTCTCCTTTTCTCATTTCCGAAAAAATAAAAGGGTTCCTATTAAATATGACAGAAAAAAAAAAGTAAAGTTTTTTCCTTTTTGTAAAAAAATAAAAACTCACTTTTCATTTCTCTGAGCAAAAGGGTCCTAAATTCTGAGCAAATAAATAATTCATACACACTTACATAAAAAAAAAAAAAAAAAAATCCATAGAGACATAAGAATTTTACTCCTTTGATGCGAAATTCTATACATGTATATCTGCAATGTGCATATAAGCGTACATACACACAAAAACATAAAAATTTCGTCCACTTTTCAAAGCCTACATACCAACCTGAAAGCTCCCAGAAGATAAAATAGAGCGACAAAAACAATATAAGAATTACAAACAAACTGTGCATACATATATATGTCTGCGCCAAACCCTGGGTTAAGGTTGCTAACAGAGCTTAACATGTCTCCAAAGCGAACCCAAAAAAATCAAAATTAAATGTGATTTAAAAGCGCAATTTCGAATACCTAATGGAAAATGGTAGGCATAGAGAGAGAGAGAGAGAGAGTGGCGCGTGAGCTCACTGTTCGTTGTGGGCGGTTGGATTCGCCGAAGACGGTCGGGTGCAGAAGGCGAAGTAGAAAGAATAGATAACGAGACGAGGAGGAGGGGAGGCTGGGGAATTGTTGAGAGCTTTTAAACAGTTTGTGGGCCGGCAGGTATTTATATATTGGGCTCAAATTGGAGCCCATGAGAAGCCGTATCCTCGTCACTCTGCTCGCGTCTTATGTATTTATAAGTTTATAACATCGTTCTCTCGTGTTTCGCGGCAGATACCAGACGGAGGAGGCAGCTGGCTTTACGTTTCGACCATGGACTTGGAATCTAATTACGAAATTGCCCGCACCGCCGAGTTTATTCATTCTCGGAACTTCACCAGAGTCGCTTTACAGGTAACCGAAACAACACAATAAATAAATAAATAAATAAACAAAAAAAGAAACTTCCTATAAACCCTGGAAAAACCTCTCATGTTTGAGTCGTCCGTTTGGTTTCCGAGAAAACGAAAAAGAAAATCTTGAGTCTTTTGTGTTAATACGATGATAATCAATTGGCTGAATGAAGGTAAAAGAAAATAATTCGATGTTTAATTCTTGTGCTCAAGTTTCTCATGTTCGTATAATGTCGAAATCCTTAAACGCAGCCCTTATCTTTATTCTCTGTTTGGTTGCTGACAAACTGAAGGATATGGAAAGAAAAAAGTTACTGACTGTCACTGACAAGTTAAATGCGATTGATTTACTGGTTTGAGATTCTTTCTTCAAAATGCTATTCCTAAATTTCTCTAAGTGATCTCAGTGTCAAGAGATAGGTTTAGGGGTTAATTCTCGTGCTCATTAAACGAAATTGGTCTGCGTTTTATTTGAATTTCAGTTCCCAGATGAACTATTGAAGGATTCAACGCTTGTGGTGAGAGCTCTGCGTGATCAACTTCGGTCGCTGAGAAAATGTGATGCTGATCAGAATGGTGACAACAAAGATGTTAGATTGTTTGTAATGGCGGACACAACATACGGGAGTTGCTGTGTCGATGAGGTCGGAGCATTGCACGCCAATGCTGAGTGTGTTATACATTATGGGCATACGTGTCTCAGCCCGTGAGTACTCATTGACAATTTTGAGTAATCTATATACAAATTGCTGAGGCTATGAATTTAGTTCTCAGGACTTATTGGAGTGTGAATCTTCTGGGGCTGTGTATCAATAAAAGTTTAAGATTTGAATTTAGTTCTCATAAGATTTGCTACTGTAATACTTGAACTCTACTTCATATGCCGTTCTATTGAAGGCCTCTTTTCTGTTTGCAGCACGACAACTCTTCCTGCATTCTCTGTCTTTGGAAAGGCTTCCATTAGTGTAGCTGATTGCGTTGAAAATATTTCAAATTATGCTTTGACCAATGGCAAGCGTATCCTGGTATGGCAATTAACTTGAAATGCTTTTTTTTCTTCTAGAATTCTTTAACTTGGCAATAAAAGAATTTTAACAATGACAATGTATGCCTAATGTATCCTCTTATAAGTTTCCTATAGTATCATTTTTTAACTTATCAAAAATGAAAGAAAACTTTTAAGTCTTTATTTCATTCCTTACTTTCATGAACTTCATAAAGTTTTCACACCTCAGACACATGTCGCTTTGCTCAAAATGTGGAAGAGCAAGCCAATCTAATGGTATTCACGTTGATATGAACTTATTGCATAGAAGGCAAGATTCAAGTCAACCAAATATAGTGGATGCTGTACTATAAATATAGTGGATACTGTATAGGCTTTTAGGGCCTATGGATTATAATCAATATGGTAGGAGCTTTTTCAAGAAATCCTACATATGTAGGTTCCAGATATTCATGCCCCCCACCCATCAACCCCACCCTGCCAAAAATAGAAAGAAATTTATGGTGTGTTAATGTATGTTACTACTGATATGCATGTTTTTTTGTTTGAACTTATGACAGACATGTAGGATTGGCATACTTAGGCAAATTGGTCAATTGTCTCTTCTTGTTCCCAGAACAAGTTCTTGAGATGTTTTGAGTCAAAGGCCTCCCCCCACCCCCACAAAGAAAGAGGCTGTCCACTCCTGATAAGAGCTGAAATCAGTCCTAGTTATTATTTTTTTTTGATTTGTAAGTTACACATGCACTCGGTGGGACTTGAACCCACGACCTCACTCTCCACTTTACTACAAAGGGAGGAAGTACCATTTAAGCTAAAGCCCATTGGCTTCCCATAGATAATACACCATTGTACTAGCTGGCATCTTTGGACATTTTATGTTAGACATTATTTGTACTTACCCTCGAGTGTTGAAGAACCTCACATTATGATGATTTATCTGTCCTTGCCTCCTAAAATATGGAGATTAAGTGGTTTCTTTGTAATATACTACCAACTCAATCATGTGGCTAAGTAAGCCACAATTTTGAAGTGCATCCCACTATGTGGCATTGACACTCACTTTGTTGTTCGGCATTTTTCACTACTTTGATAACAGGAAAGATTCTTTCTTAGGATGCTTTTGCTTTTTCATCCCACACTTTTGTTCTCTATATTTAATCACTTATTATTTTGCTTATTGCCTGGCAGAACTATCACATAAATTTGCTGTAAATGTTACCTGTCTAACTTCCGAAGTGCAGGTTCTTTATGGGCTGGAATATTCATATTCAATAAAGAATGTTAGAGAAGCACTGGTAGAAGCGTTGAGGTTGTCCGAATCCAAATCTGAATTAGGAGTCCATATTGCTGATGTTATGTGTTCAGTTACTAATCCATCTGATGATAATAAAAGCTCCAATGGGCTCGTGGGACCAGCTGGTGACTGTACTGAAGATAAAACTTTTGGTATAGCACCTGGCAATAGTTATAGTATTGGAGGCTTGATCTGGACGTTACCTGATGGACACAGAATGGAGGACTACTTGCTTTTTTGGATTGGATCTGACAATTCAGCGTTTGCAAATGTTGTGCTGACATTTAATGGCTGTGATATAGGTAGACAAATTGCCATGCTCCTTATGTGTTTGCGTCTATTGTGCCGCATGTGTGTTTATGTTTCAAATGAATTTTTTTATGATTTTTAAATGTGTTTGTGTGTGTGTGTACCTCAGATCTCAGCATGTTGTTTCACCCACCCAAATGTGGTTGACAAAGTTGTAAGGGTAGAGATATTTTTGTACATATTTTACTGGCGTTGAGTGTTTATTGACGCAACTGTTTAGTGTTGCTAAATGAAGTTGCTCCTGTGTGCCTTTTGGTACAATGCAGCATATATGTTGTATACATGCACATATTTTTCCATCTCCATGTGGACAATTGCCTGGTTGTTTTCTATTTCCCCCCTTCCCTTGTACTGTTGCAATTAGTTGTTTCATTGCTCATATGCATGCATTTGAAGATTAACTTGTTTCTTTTCTTCCCTGGTCATCAAGTCTTTGGTTGTGAATTCAAGCTGTATAATTGCACCTTTTTTTTCCTTTTCACTCAGAGCTTCTCCGCTGGCAATAAAAACCATTGTAGCGTGTATTAAAATAGCTTGCGTCATTGTTGCTGATTTTCATATAACTGAAAATTCATTGGTTAGGGAAATTTAATTGTCAATATTAAACAATCACTCTGGAGATATTTCTAGTGTTCATATCTTTATTTTCTATTCCCTCAAGCTTCTAGTATATGTAAACATAATGCTGGTTGCATTACCTGTCTTCTATTTTTTTTTTTATAATTAACAATTGCTTTATATTTTGTGATTTTTTACTCATCAAAAGGATATTTTCTGATGGTCGTTTTAGTCAGATATGATGCAACAAAGAATTGTTTGGTGACGGATGTATCTCAACAGAAAAGGATTCTTAAGCGCAGGTATTATATGCAGCATAATCACTCTTCCAGCATAATCTCTGTTTCTCCTTAAATGTCTATTGATTCACGTTTAGCATGAATTTCTCTCTGTATCCTTTTTTCCCCCTATTTGTTCAATTCATGCCATGCACTTCATTTATGTGATTTACTATGGGAGTGATGTTTCGTGCAGATATTTCCTGGTTGAAAAAGCAAAGGATGCCAATATTGTTGGGATTTTGGTGGGAACTCTTGGTGTAGGTAAGTTCCCCTTTGGGATGAAAGATCAGTTTGTATGATTCTGTACTGTTTGCTAACTTGGTTCTATATCATTCTAAGTAAGTTTATTTGCCATACAGGAATTGCTACACACATTTCCCTCATACAAGCAACCATGTATTCCATGCCTAAAAGCTAATAAATAGATCTTGGATGAACTTCATTGTTATTGCTATACATCTTTTTTCATTTCTTCAATATTGATCATACCGTTTTTTCTTCTTTTCAGCTCATAAATTCTGATAATGCTCTATTGATGTGAAGTCAAATTGACAATGACTTCTATTGTGTGATGATTTCATATCATTTTGGTATCTTTTGTGTGTGTATGGTTATTTGCTTTCTTTTAACTCTTAACTCCTCCAATTAACTCCTTGTTTGGTGAACTAATTCTCTAATTAATCTTGAGAACTTGAAATGAAAAGATTTGGTAAGCTCTGTTCATATTCCTTTTTCACTTTAAAACAGCAGCAGAATCTTGATACTGTGATAGTTCCAGACATAAAGCATTAAATTCCTGTCTGTCTGTTATTTTTCATATAATGTTTATATTATTTCAGAATTTTACCATGAAAATTCAATTTTATTGAGGTTCATGCATATCTACCACTCCGAGTATTCATAATAGTCAGCTTGAAGATATGTGATTAATTCTGCAACTATTGATGCAGCTGGTTACCAACATATGATTCATCAAATGAAAGAGCTGATCACAGCAGCTGGAAAAAAGGCTTATACTCTTGTTATGGGCAGACCAAACCCTGCAAAACTTGCCAACTTTCCTGAGGTAAACTGAGATAGATGCAAGTTGATTTCAGAACGTGCGAGTTTTATTAACAGACTTCCATTTGTGGCAGTGCAATGTTTTCATTTATGTCTCTTGTGCCCAAACTGCTCTTCTGGATAGCAAAGAGTATTTAGCTCCAGTTATTACTCCATTTGAAGCCATGCTAGCTTTCAACAGGTACCCGTGTACGAAATACTTTATAGTTGTTTCTTAAATTCCTAGTTATGAAACTTTGTTTACCCTTTCATTTGCTCATAAACTGTTTATAGTGCTATTTCTTTCTCCTTTATTCTCTGGTCTTGTAGCCTCATCGAGGTTCTATTTTTTTTTTTTATACATTTCTAAAGGTGAATAATTCAAAATCCAGCGTGAAATCGATAGTCAGGTTAATTTTGGGCCATTTAAATGCTCCATTAGGAAAGAGGCCTTGTGTTCTAGGATGATGATAGGATCCCCAAAATATCCTCATGATATTCCCATGATATTCTGCAGTCGATTGGGAACTCGAAGGTTTCTATCGGTTGGAAATTAGAAAATAAAAGGTTTTGAGTTCCTAATTTCCCTAGGAAAGTGGGTACCATCGCTAGGCTTGGTGCTGCAGTCGATTGGATTGTTTGTTTGTCATGGGGGGTGGTTGATGGTGGTTCCATGCACCTACAGTTGAACGTTTGGGGCTATCTGACAAGGTGGTAGTGCTATAGACGAGGAGTGTGCTGCGGCGATGACGTGCGAAGCTGTGCATGGTGGTCCAGTTTGAGCATTGAGGAACCGTGTGAGTGGAGAGGCTATGTGAAAGTTGTATGGTGCTGTGCAATTCGGCCGTGCAAAGTGGGTGCAGTGCTTGTGCGGTGGTGGGTTCTTTTTGCGTGTTGGTCTAACCATGACGGCGACAGTGAGAGTGCCAGCCTATCTGTGGTGTCTGTGGGTGCTATGCGGGCTAGCGGTGACCTTGCGAAGGTGGTGTGGTGGTGGCTGTACGAAGAGGTGGGCTTTTGTGGTGGCTGTGCATGGTATTGACTGTGTGCGAGAGCTGACTGGCGAAGCAGCGATTGAGCAATGGTGACCAAAGCAGTGGAAGGCCGTGTGTGGTGGCACGAGGAGCTGTGTGTCAGGTGTAAGAGGAAGAAGAAGGGTGTTTGGCTACTAGTATTTTCTTTCTTATTTTGGTTTAGAGGTGTTTGGCTTTCCGCATTGGGTTATCTTATTTTGGAGCTAGGATATCCTAATGTTGGTTCAGAATAGCACAACCTTGGTTTAGTTTCTATTCTGGCTGCTGTTAGGTTCAAGGACAAACTAGTCCCTACACAAAATTACTATAATCCGGGGTTAGGATCAACCTTGTGCTAAAAACAAGAAGAAATGGCTTCCAGTAGCAATGTTCGACAAGAAGAGGCTTTGCCACTTGACTCAAAGTTTATTAATCCGCTAAAGGAATCAATGGAGGAGTCCATCAAGCGATCCATTGTACGAGCCCTAGACTGTCAAGTGGTGAGCTCTAGGTTCGTTGGAAATCGAGTTTCATTGGAAATTCGATTGTGAAGGGAGCAAGAGTATGGATCTCCACGTATGAAATTGGAGTTTCCATGTTGGGATGGTTGAGATCCCTCTGGTTGGGTATCACAAGCAGATCACTATTTTTGATTTCATCAAACACCATAAATATCAAAGGTGGAGATAGCAGCAAACAATCTTGAGGGGAAAGCAATACAATGGTTTGATTGGCTGGTAGCATGCTTTGGAGAGCCATCCTGGAAGGAATTTGTGGAAGGGCTCCTTGTTTGATTTGGTCCCTCAGCATATGAAAATGGGGATGGTGAGCTAGGAAAAATTTGGCAAACATCAACAGTTGAGGAATACTTAAGTCGTTTTGAGCAATTATCTAATCTCGATCATAACTGATACAAAATACAGTTAGTGGGGTCATTCATTGAAAGATGTCGGCCAAAAATCTGACTTGAAGTCAAGGCTCAATGACCCTGAACCATGATAGTTGCTATTGCATTTGCCAGGAGAGAAGAAGAGAGTCGGTGAGAAAACAACTGCCCAATAATTGTAGTGGTAGCATAACAACTCAGAGAAAAAGCACTAACCACATCTATACTATCATCTAAAAAGGACTAGTCCATTTAAAGCTTCCCTAGAATCCCTTATAAAGTTTAGTTTCACATAGTAACTAATCAATATGGGACTTAACACTCATGAATGTCTTTCTATAAACCACCCACTCTATTTGGGCAACTCCTCTTCCCAATATGAGACCTGGGTATCACAAAAATCCCCTCTTAAACTCTTGACGTCTTTGTCAAGTTTACGTCATGCGGTGCTGATAGTACTATATGGCACATTATTAGGTGACTCTGATACCATTTGTAACGACCTAGGGAAATGCGCTAGCCACATTTGCACTATCACTCAAAAATGACCATTCAATTTGAAACTTCCCTACAATTCCTTATAAAGCATAGCTTCATATAATAACTAAACAATGTGGGATTTATCACCCATGAATGCCTTTCTGTAAACCACCCACTCTATATGGGCAATTCCTCTTCCCAATATGGACCAGGGTGTTACAGGTAGATAAACCAATGATTGGCAAAGGTAGTTCAGCTTCTTCCTTAGCTTGCAAACCTCCTACCACACAAGTGGAGTTAGTTATGACAAAGGTAAATGTTTTGGAGTTGGAATTCACTTCATCAAAATTTTCAAATGTCTTAATTATTGAAAATTGTTTTGATCTTGAGGATATCAAGAATCCTGTGATGCCCTTTGGGCAGTCATTTGCACCCATGATCAGCAATTTGTTCATACACTAAATCACAATACGTTGATAGAGAAAAGTGGTAATATTATTGATGAAAATCTCTGATTATTCTAATACAACTGATCTAAACTTATAGTAAAACCCTAAATTTACTAAAGGTAATAAAATCCTCCTAAGAATGTAAATAAAACAAAAATAAGAAAAATACAATAGTTATAGAAATACTTGATGGCAAAGAAACCTAAATATGGAAAATTCAAATAAATGGTAAAATCCTAATTTAAAATAAAAATAAACATAAATGATTTTCTTTGTCAACCAAATATGGTTGAAAATCAACTAGGATCTTGATAAATTATTTCATTCTGTATTTCCATTGTCTGAAAACAGAATAAAAATCTCCTCAAACGGCGCTTTCCCAATATATTTTTTTGTTATTTTTCCTAATTTAGAAAACACCGAAAGTATGTGTAAATGTTGTCCTACACTAGACACCCTCTCTTTAAAATAAACTCGACCACGGGTTACTTTTGTGATATGGGTATTTGGAGAAAGCTATGTAGACAACATCAAGACACGTCTGTTCCTTTTCGTCTCATTCCTTAAAATTTTTTACAACAATTTCATCTTAGATGTTATCTTCAACTTCATCGTTTTCTTCAAAGTCACTATTGTTCTTTATTTCTGTGGTGATTATGATGAGCTGTGCCTGTGGTGGATGGTTTTCCACTTGCTTTGTTAGCTGTTAGCTCAGTCTAAGCCAAGAGAGTTCAAGCCCAGTCTAGAGAGAATTGTTCTTTTTTAGGCTGCTTGATTGGCTTGGAAGCTGTTCAAGCCTCGCTCAATAATCATTAAATCATGTATCAACATGTCATTGGTTTCTAACCATCAACAATTCAAAGGGAAATAAGTTGACTTCTGTTTGTCTTAACCCCAAGCTGGGCAGCGCCTGATTGGTTGATTGGGTGGCACAGCTCCTTTAGGAACCTAACTGAGTTTTGCTGAAAATAAGGTAGTTGACGCTCGCTAGATGGATGAGGTAATTGAGCTAGATTTCCTTTCAATTGAACATGTCGACAGTCGTAAGGCATGGCCATGGGAAAATTTTAGGATTCTCTATTGTTTCCTGTTTCATCTTGTATGCTACTACTCATGCTTGCACATACGGATGCAGGATATAGACTTCACAGAAACAGACCCACCAAAATGGTTAAAATCTTGCAAAACATGGAGAAACAACGATACATAAAGAGATGCATGCTTTAATGACTCCTCTAATCTGAACCATAGGGAGCAACTCCCTTAGTACGGTGGGGCTTTTTGCCGTATTTCTGACATAGTTAGATTTGTCCTGAAGTGGCCACCGTGTCCAAAAAGTAATGGTTTAACTTGTAGAACGTCATTGCATATAGAAGTCTGTGCTCCTTCAAAGTGACCATGCCATTTTAGTGATGTATAGAAGACAAAGGCAAATTATGGAGCATTTAGAATGGCAGAGATCAAACATGGCACTTGCCTACCATCTGATGGAGATGGGTTGTAACTTTTGATCTGATTTCCGAGAGGATTTGTGGGGCCCACAGTATGTTGTGAATAAGCCATGCTGACAGCTTTTATGTCAAGGCAACATGATTTTAGGCCTCCTATTTTTCGTTCTAATGAATCTTGATGAATTCATTAATTGTTGTAGACAATATAGGAGAATATATTATCTATCCTTACATTACGAATAATTGGAAAAGTTCAGTATATATGGTCCTCTTGAAAGTTCCTCCCATTTTCTGGTACATCTTCGAATTGTTTTCCTTGAGCATTGAGGAGTTTGGTCTTGCTTCAATAACGGCTACCCGAATCTGCTTTCATGTTCCATTTTCTTTTTGCTTGAAGTGAAGTTGTAATTAAATGATAAAATGCTTTCTCTACTGATTTTATGATCTTCTAAAGTCGCCCTCAGTTGCCGTAGTGATATCGCTTAAATTGCCATTTATCATATTAATCAGTTTCTTGATACCCGGATCACATATCAAGCGAAGTAAATCCCTTCTTCTTGATATATGATTTACAGTATAGCAAGAAAACAATAAAAATGAAGTAATATATTGTGGATTTCGGTAAAGAACCAAACAAATTATGAAGGATAATATATGGGTAAATATTGCGTATTAGCTTTCATGTTCTTAAACAAGTTTATTTCTAGAGTTTGGTACTTTTTTATATATTTAATTGCTAAAGCTCAATATTTCCATGCCTCAGAGGAAGTCAGTGGACAGGAGCATATGTAATGGAGTTCCGGGATTTGATTAGTTCAAGTCCAGTGGAAGTAACCCAGTCGGAAGAAGCACGATTTTCCTTTTTCTCTGGTGGATATGTGGAAGATGTCAACCTCCAAGGTAAGTTATCTCCCTTGTTTGGTATTCAGTTTGTTGCAATGGGAATGATATCATCAAGTAACAAATGCATGGAGTTCAGATTTTTTAAGTGATGCACATGTTTCTGTAAAACATTCAAAACAACTTGCATAAGTTTCCTTAGACACGAAAAGATTTGGAAACAACTTCCACCCATATTTCTCCATGCTTGATAAAATTGAAGTCAAAGTCTTGAATTCGAAGAGATGTGCAAGAAGGATTTTGGCTGTTATCAGTTTCTTTAGAGTTTAGACACAGCTTAATAATACTAAGAATAAAAATTGCTCCTTGGAAGCTTGTTTGAGCTTCTGAAAGCAAGGTGTTGGGAGTTGCAGTCTAGTATTAGGCGCAGCAGTTACTCAAGCAGCAGTTCAATCTGTTTTAGAGAGAGAACACTGAGTTCCTGAATCCAGCTGAGCAATCTAAGCTGATGTTGCTTGCAGTTGATTAGCTGATCTTGCTTCCCCTTGCTTAATACCCCTGAGGGGGAAGCAGTGGGGTAACGATCCGACTTCGGTTTTTGCAAAGTATTCTGTTTGAGGTAATAAATGAAAAATAATAAACAAAAGAATAATAAATAAAAAATAAAAACCACACTCACTAAGATCTGTGACATGAATCTCCCCTTTTGCCAAATGGTATATATGAAAGGTCATTCAGAAAAGACAAAAGAAAAAAGAAAAAGATCTTTATGAATGATGTATGCATGATTTATGTATTTTTTACTTGTACATTTTTTTTTTTTTTATGGTATAAAGAGATTGAATCTGGAATGTTGAATGGACCTTCGTGGTTGATAAAATCAATGATTCAATTCACAAAATAGAGAACATCTTATGTTGGCAAGTTACTTTATTTGATAGATTTTGTTTTATTTATTTATTTATTTTTAACAGAAGAAGAGAATGATAAGGAAGACAGTGAGGGAGCTCTTGCTTTAGCCAATGCAACACAGAAGGTTCTCCGATTGCGTGATGACCCAAAGTCTTTAATCAAAGGAACAGCTAGATCTGGACCAGAGTATTTTGCATCCAGATCTTATCAAGGTCTAGATATGCACTCCAACACTTCCTTGCCAGAATCATATTTAACTGGGAGGAGTGGGAGGGCATCCAGATATCGGGATGAGAAAAGCAAATGTGACGAAGAGTAATGCTATTTAGTATACTCCTGTACAACTGCCACATAACTAAATGACGTGCCAATAAAAATCAATCCTTAGATCAGCACATCGGAAGAGGGTTGATAGGAGAGGGGGAAGAGCCTATTTTGCAAAAATCTCCCCTACTGGTTTTGAATAGGCAAGCTACTCTACTTTGGCAGGCAAAAGGATACTCATTTTGACTGAAACTGCTTAAAAAGATTCGTCAGCCAAGCTGCAATTACATAGTTGAACCTGATATTTTAGAATGTTTGTGAAAGTTGGTGCAACCTTGACCTCCAGGCCATGGCATCAGAGGGCTGGTCTTCTTTGCAGTAATTTGTGTTTGAGGATGGGTTTGTTCTTGTTTCTTATTTATTGAGGATTAGAGCAAATGTCGGATTACTTCCATGGTATAAGATTTATTACTTTCTCAATTATGTTCTTTTGCTGTTACTTCAGTTTTATTTGCTTTGAATTGTAATGGGGAAAGCGGGCGGACTCACACATAGCTTCCTTTTCCTCTCTTTCGTCTTTTAATCGTCCGATCGAGTGTAGTATCTTACGGCTAAGACTATTCACAACAGTTTTCTTTAAATTTTTTCTATTCACAACAGTTTTCTTTAAATTTTTTCTAAATTTAGAAAACTAAGAATTCGCTGCTGGTATAATAGAAGAGTATTTTTATTATATTTTTCTATATCATTAGAATATTGTTATATTTCTTTTTATTATTTCTTTATAAAATGAGAAACTGTAGCAAAATGTTAAGAATAAAAGAAAGTTAATTATACCCACATGATTTTGAGATTCTAGGTAGGGGCTCATACACTAACTCATACAAATCTCACTATGTCAAAGATCCACCAACAGTTCCAACCAATACAATTCAACCTCCTATATATATATATATATATATATATATATATATATATAGGACCCGAGAGATAACTACTGAATTTATTAAATTTTCTAGTTTACAAATTTCAACGAGAAATGTTCTTTTTTTTTTTTTTTTGTAAACACGAGAAATGTTCTTTTAAAGTTGTTAAAACTTGGAGTGTTTGAATATCAAATCATTTATGCTTCAGCTTTGACCGACGTGAGCGAGCGGTCAAGTCAACAAAATGCAGTCAATTGTGAATACGTAGCTGGCATGCACACCACAATAAACATTGACCTTTTGCTCGCTCTTTCCTCATCGACCTCATCAAGAACCTTGTTATTAGAATTTTTTTTTTCTTCTTCTAATTTGTTGATATTATTATTATTATTATTATTATTATTGTTTATCTTCCTTGATAGTTTCTTCAGTAAGAAATTGTAGATTGTGACATGAGAAATTATATAAAGCCAGTTGTGATTAAATTGTATTGAGAAATATTACATCTTGCCATCTTTGTGTTCTCTTGGTTTTATATAGATATTATTTTTAAAAAATAAAAATAAAATTATTTCACTGATATCTCAAAAAAATAATATCTACATAGAATAAAAAAATACTAAAAGAACATCAGAGAGAACTTAACATTCTTTAATTGTCGTTGCAGATAGAAGATGAGAATTAATCAACCCATATTAATTGCCTTATTTAACAAAAAGAAAAAGAAACTGCTATAGCCTATCGCCTATATTTCTTCTAGATCAGAAGTTGGAAAACTTAATTGGACTTTACAATTAGACTAGAAGATTTGCATTAAGCGACTAGCATAGGCTGCAATAGCCCCTATGTTTGATATGCAAAGAGCTGACTCATTCTAGATAAACAGATTGTTCAAAAAAGATTGTTTTGACTTGTGATCTCTTTTACCTTCTTCATCATTTGCTGTCATTTTCTATCGTCATCTGGATCACATCAATGGTTTGAAGAAAACTGTAGATTGCGTGGTCATTATAGGGCTTACAAGAAGGCTAGCTAGGCAACTAGGGGCTGTTTGGTAATGGGCATAATTTCAAAAAAGTGGCATGGTATTGTAGAAAATTGATTTATGTGAAAAAAAAAACTTAAGAATGTTTGATATGAAAAAAGTGCAAAAAATTTATTTTGTAGTAATTTTTTTTTAATTTGAATAGTAATAAAAAATAATTATGTGACGTAAAAAGTAAAAATATTAAGAACTGAATTTTGCATGAATAGTATGGGACCAATTTTTGGCCATTACAAAACAGGGCCTAAGGTATCCGCCTTAATTAGGCGCTCAAGAAATAATACCCTAAAAACTAGCATTAAAAGTCCCCCAAGTGATTATGTTTCATACAAAATAGAAGACCACCCCTCCTCCCTCACTTGTGGGTTCAAACCCCATTTTAATAGATGATGCCTAATATGTGAAATATTTTAATTTAGGTGAGAGGTAAATGACGAAGACAATGTTAGAACATAAGACATTTTACTCTGATACCATGATAAATTACCACTTACCCCCAACAACTTAAGTTAATAGAAAGATGTTTAATCATTTAATTAATACTTTAACAGATTAATGGTAGAAAGTGTGCGATTTAGATAAGTTCAAAGCTTGCAGAACATCTAGGAGAGCAAGAGATGGAAGAAAGAAGAGAGGCGGGAATGAAGGAACCCCTTTGTTTTTTTATTTTTTGTTTTTGGGAGTTTAACGTCCCAATTAAGAGGTAAATCTCTCAAATTAAGCTTGCGTTTTTCGTTCGTAACAACACTATCATTTCATAAAATTTACTGGATGTGTTAATGGGTGGGTGTGAGTACTTGCCAATATGGTAGTTATGGGTATAAAATCAATAAAAGGTTTAAAGCTTTATTTGAAAAACCCTAGCTTTAAGGTGGACCATGTTTTAAATGAACTAAATGAGACTAAAGACGAGCCTTAGGGTCTGTAAGCTGAGTATGGACTATTTAACAAAGCTTTTAGTGAAAGAATGATGGTGAGCATGTCGTGACCGGCACAGCCACCCACAAGTAGGGGTCACACCTTGCGGCCTCACTAGTTGAAAAGATCACGTAGGGTTGGATTCACTATATAACTATAGCATGTGTGATTTTACTCCTATGTTTCAAAATGATTGGATTCACTATATAACCGGGTTTCATGCGTGATCTACTCATTAAGTTGTGAGCTTATCGTTTCAATCTTTTTCACATGTAAAACAACCTGTTTTATAGAGAAGCTAGTGATTTGAGTAAGGAAGATCTCAATGTAGATGCAGCTACTTGCCATGAGATTATCGACCTTAGAGTATTCCCAGTAGACTCCCTATAAGGGAGTCTGTTCCCTATGTGTAGGGAATATGTCTAAAAAATTTACAAAAAACGTTCCACAGCAGACTCTCTAAATGAGCCTCAACTATGATGATCGCTACAGTGAAACCCAAAATATAGGGTTCCACCATTACAATCCTTATGATTATTAAAATAAAATAAAAAAACGTTTCTCTCTCTTCTCTACACTCTCCTCTCTCCTCTTATGATTCTCTCTCCTCTCTCCTCTCATATATATATATATATATAATATAATTAAAAAAAAAAATATTTTAATAATATAAGGAATGATTAAGGGAAACTATTGTGGTGTATTTTGACATAAAGGAGTAAAAAGTAGTTTGAATCCTTAAATGTAGGGAAAATGACGAGGAAACTGCTGTGAATGCTCTTATACCACTTGAGGACTTATAGATATATCACTCGTGGTAATTATTGCCTTCAGGTAAAGTTATAGACTTCATGATTTGAGATAATTTTGTGTATTAAAATATAACTTAGACCTACTTTATGGTAGTGATGAATATCATGTAATAATTATAATTACTTGGTGAATGAGACTGAGTTTAACTGGTGGAACTCGTTTTGAACTATTGGATCAAATTCTAATGAGATGGGTGAGTTTGAATTGAAAATGAGAGGCGAGAAGGAGAAAAGTAAATGGGAGGTGTGCCGGTCCTTTTCTAGGGCATCTGCGTTTTGGAATAAATACAATCCCTTGTTCTTTTGAACCACTAGTCTCCATGCACCCCACCATTTGTCTAACTCAATTATTAATTAAGATTTGGCCACAATTTTAAATCATAACCATAAAATATATACAATTCATTTTATTTGAAACGAAGAAGTCTATTCCGTAAAGTACTTTGGCATTGCTATTTCTAGAATCCTGCCTTTTTTATTTTTTTTATTTTTATTTGAGTGATTAACTTAAGGACCCCTTGAGCTAGGTTGTCTTGTCTTTCTTTGTTGTACTTTGGCACTGAAAAAAAAAAAATAATAAGGCTTTGGCATTGAATCCTACCCAATAGACATTATTAAGTAAACTATTTTTTTTTTAAAAAAAATTTTTTATTTAAAAAAAAAGGCTCATGATCGATTAGTTACTTCTTACAAGCTAAGAAAAAATGATTTTTTAAAAAGGTTAATTGGACGGCCAGTCAAAATGATTATAGATGATATATAAGAACAGTTTAGTATACTCAAATTCATCATTGCTATTATTATTGTTGGCATCCATATTTTCTTTCGTAATAACGTACACCAACACTTTGAATTAAAAAAAAACACACCATCACTTGCAAAACTGTGCCGTATCATTTACCACTACGGTATTTAGTAGTGTTCCGCCAACTAACTTTCTTCTCCGCGTGGGAGTACCACCGAATTGACTTTTGACTTTATGAACCCTTTGATTTCAGAAAAAAAAAAAAAATCCCTTTGTCATGATTTAAAAAGTCCACTCACATACACACAACTTACACGGCTTCTAGAAAACATTATATTCAGATTGAAAGTCAAATTATCTGACCTTAATGCCACTATAAATATCCAACTTTCTCTCTTCATTTTTCCTCATCACCCAGTTTGTCCTCCATTCTTTTGCCCACACTCTCTCCAAAAATGGCTGTAGCTTCTAACATGAAAAAGAATCTACTATCTGTTCTCCTGGTTGGAATTATAGTTGGGGTGTTGCCAAGATACTCGGAGGCTCAGAATTGCGGTTGCGCCACAGATCAATGTTGCAGCCGATGGGGTTATTGTGGCACTAGCGACGACTATTGTGGCACGGGGTGCCAGGAGGGCCCTTGTTTTGCTTCCCCTCCTACTAATGATGTTTCGGTGGCTGATATTGTGACACCAGAATTCTTCAACGGGATACTCGATGAGGCAGATGCAAGTTGTGCGGGAAAGAACTTTTTTACACGAGCAGCTTTTCTTGAAGCTACCAATTCATATAATGAATTTGGTAGGATTGGTTCTGTTGATGATTCTAAGCGCGAGATTGCAGCCTTCTTTGGCCATGTTACACATGAGACTGGACGTAAGTTCTTGATCCATCCCTCTCTCTCACTCTAACCTCTAGAAAGATCATGTTCATACTGCATGCACAAGCCTAAAAATTGATATTTTAAGCCATTCTTATTATTCTTATAAATTAATAATATCTTCTGTTGGGTATCCTCTCATTCTTTAATAGCATCTTCAGCAATAGTAGCTAAAATACTTGGTAGAAAACTGCAACTCTCTTATTAACTATTTTTCAATATACACTCCAACATATTTTCTATTCTCTATTTAGTTTTAAATATTATTTTATATTCTTTTATAATTATATTCTATTTCTCATATTTTCATTTGGAAGAAAGAATGATGGTGAGAATTAATATTTTATTTGGATATTGTACTACAGTAAATAGCGGGAGATGTATTTATCTCACCTCTAGCTAATATGCTGAAGGTGAAAGGGTTAGCTACTATTGACATTTTACCTAGTCTATTGAAGATGCTCTCAAAAAACAAACTTGGTTGCATAATCCGTAATAGCTTTCAATAATATTTTTAATACTTTATTATATTTTTCAGGTCATTTGATCCATTAAAGCAATCTATATCATCTTTTGAGAGATCGAAGAGCTCAATTGTTAACATATATAAATTCCATCGATTATATATATATATATACTAAAACATTTCTTGATATAGAAGGCCAAAAATTTAGAATATGATAAAATAAAGAAAAGAAGAAAAAGAAAAATTATGAATTGAAGCAAGAAGTTTATTTTTTCTTCTATGTGCAGACTTTTGCTATATAGAGGAGATAGATGGTCCTTCCAAGGACTACTGTGACGAGACAAACACAGAATATCCCTGCAACCCAGAAAAAGGTTACTATGGGCGTGGACCAATTCAGCTATCTTGGAATTATAATTACGGACCAGCAGGAAAAAGTATTGGGTTCGACGGGTTAAACTCTCCTGAAACGGTTGCGAATGACCCTATTATTTCATTCAAGACAGCCTTATGGTATTGGATGAACAATGTTCACCCAGTCATAAACCAAGGATTTGGGGCGACAATTCGAGCCATTAATGGTAACCTCGAATGTGATGGTGCAAACCCTACAACAGTTCAAAAACGTGTTGACTATTACACTGAATATTGTAATCAACTTGGTGTTGATCCTGGCAGCAATCTCACTTGCTAGTGTAACATAGTTTGCTAGCACCGTGTGGTGTCTTTTTTTTTTTTTTGTTTTTTCCAAGTTAACTCTGATCTCTTTAGCTCGAATAGTTATTTGTTGCTTCTATGATTACTTGTTTAGATTTGATGTATGTTCTAAAATGAAATAAAGGGTATAATTAATTAAGCATCAATATCCGGATTTGGCTTCCATGCGAGTATTTTCCCCTCTTTGGGTCATTAATCTTGGCTCCTTGGACTGTGTATATATATATATTGAAGTTAGGATCATTTATAGATCATTTTCGTACAAAGGATTTTTTATTTTTTATTTATTTTTTCTTATGTAAGTAATCTTGCGTTGGATTTAAGTTAAAGGAGTAAAAAATCTCTCTTTCTGAATCCCCAAATCTGAAATAACCTCTCTCCCTAAGTAGACTAACAAAAACTCTCTCAAAGTCCTCCTAAAATCAATAGCATGTCGTCGCTTTTTACGTTGCTATTTTGTTTTTGTTCCCACAATTTTCCCTATATAGTTTATTTTTTGTTACATAGTTCTATTTTTGTGAATTTGGCCACTGTTGTTTTGGTTTTCTTCTGTGTTTATGTGTTGATACTTTTAATGAATTGGGAGACAATTAGACAAGTGGGTCATAAATGAGTTAGTCTGATTTTGTTGTTTTTCACAACGATTGTTCTTTTTGTACTTGCTCTTATTAGAATGCTCATGTTTAGTTCCTAAGGGGTAACTTAATCAGTTGGGGATTACGCCTTATGCAGCGAAGGTCACTAATTCGAATCTCTCCTCATCCCTCTTGTGTGGATGTGTCAAAAAAAAAAAAAAAAAAAACAGAATGCTCATGTTTAAAGCTAGGGAGCCTATGAAATTAATTAACTATAAATTAAATCAGAGTGTTACTCACAACGTCTCTAAATTAATTAACTCGTAATTAACTCGAACTGCTACATGCATGTGTTAACAAATATTACAAATGCACCGGAAATGAAACATTGATCTAGACTAAAAAGCTATTCACATGTGAGTCATTATTCGTTTATAAATACTGTCATAAAGAATGATGTACATGACTTAACACTTACTCTAAATGCTAAGGAGTTCGTGAACTCAAATGTGAAATGTAGGTTACTTTGATATATCAAGGAGTGATATTTTTTGCGGACAAAAATCTTAATACATTGGATAATCGTATGCAGTAAGCATTATGGGAATACTCGTTTTAAGAATGAATCCAAATCATTTGTTAAAGAACAAAGCCATAAAGAATATTCCCCTTGATTTAGATTTAATGGTAAATAATAATTATATTATCTTGAAGCTCGGGTTTGAGTGTTTCAGTGAGTATACCGAAACTTATGTATGTATAGGGTAAGATAAATTCTCACAAGGTACATAAGGATACCATGATTTTACATCAGTTATTCAAGGAAAGAGGTAGTGAACAAAGTGACAGTCCATAAACTTTGGTTCAACTACGAAATGATTCTATAGAAGAGTAATATATATTAAATAAGTACATTGCGATGATTAATTGATTAAATAAAAAAATACTTATTAGAGTGCAATCACAATTACTTAGTGGAATTAATTGTGATTAAATAGTGTCGTGTGACATGGTCGAGAAACACATGGTCACATGCCTATTCGAGTTCATAGTATTTTTTTTTTCTTTACGTCCTTTTTTTTTTGGAAGTGACTTTAGGTCCCTCTTTGAGTTGATGTAAATTGACTAGTATATATTTATATTAAGGCTCAGTTATATACTTATTTGCTTGAGTTTTTATTTTATTTTATTTTATTTTAATAAAATATGGGCCAAAGAGATTTTTAATCTAAGTCACTGATTGTAGAGAATTGGGCTTAGAAAATTAAATAAAGCTATGGAGTCAAAATTTAATTCTTATAGGCTTGAGCATAAGATTTGGGCTCAATAGAATTATTATAAGTTGATTTAAATGAGTATTGGGTTTGAGGATAAAACCAAAGCTTATGCAAGAAGAAAGCATGTTAGAGTGGATTAGGGTTTTCCCTAGGCGCATGGGGAGAGTATTTTCTCCCCATGGCCGGTTTTCCTAGAGGGCCAAGGGCAGGCCTTTTTCCTCCCTTGGTCAAAATCCTCTGTGGCTTTGTCTCCTACTTCTATCAAGATTCCAGTATTATAAATAGAGGTTTAATTAATTCTCTCTAGGAACCAAATCCTAGGTGAGAAGTAAAATCTGCTTCAAGTCGAATTTGCATACGGCTGTGAAGGAACTCTACGTGAAGGAATAATTTGAGTGTTGGTGTAATCGGGATTTGTCCATCGGAATGGCTGAAGATCTAACACGGTTGTGGGGTAATCTATCCCTGTCGGTGGAGGAGAATGAAGAATTGGAGATTGATGCCGGAGCAGTGGAGGGAGTTGTAGCAAGAGGAAACTTTTGTTGTATTGGAAAGCTAATTACGGATCGAATTGTAAGCAAGAATACTATCAGGCCAAAATTGACACGGAGTTGGCGTCCATTAGGAAATCTGTCGTTCACAGTAGTGGGGGACAACATATTCCTGTTGGATTTTGAACATGTTTGAGATAAGGAAAGGGTAATGGAGGGGTGCCCATGGGTTTTTGAAGGAAATCTCTTCGTGGTGGAAGAATTTGATGGTATCACAGCGCCAAACAATATTGATTTCAAACATGCAGCTTTTTGGGTGAGAATGTTCAAACTCCCGCTAGCTTGCATGAGCAAAGCTGTGGGTACTCAAATTGGATCGTCAATGGGGGTGGTGGAGGATGTCAATACGGATGAAGAAGGTCTCGGGTGGGGTGTGTATTTGCGGGTGGGGATTAAGATTGATATCACCAAACCCTTACCACGTGGGAGGTGATTGAAACTATTGGGCAACTCATTTTGGGTTCCTTTCCAATATGAAAGAATTCCCTACTTCTGTTTTCACTGTGGTACAATTCAACATGGCAAAATGGGGTGTGAGAAGAGGAACAGGTCTCAGGTGCAAGAGGCATCGCTGGAGTATAGCCCTTGGCTAAGGGTTCCATCCCAAAGTGGATGGAAGGACTATGAACGGGAGGCGAGAAATGAAAGAGAAGGCTGTCAATTCCCGACCTCAGGAGGTGACTGGAAGTGGAAAAATCGGCATGAGGAAAGCTCAAACAGGAGAGATAATGTAGTGGAGGATGGGTATCGGAAGGAGGAGCTATAAAATAGGACTCTATCAAACTCCAGCATTGGTGGTGGCTGCGGCGAGGCAAGCCCTAGTCTGGTGGGGGTAAGGGAAGAGACCGAAATGGAAAATGATAGCGTGAATCACGCGCAATTAAATGCAACTTCCGTTGAAAATGTTGAGCTAACGGCTGTGTCTCCAGATTTGTTCTGTCAAGGAAAGGAGGGCGAGATTCTAGGAGATATGGGGAGTGATACTCGGTGTGGTGAAAACGGCCAGAAGGGCACAGGAGCGGCTGACCTGGATCAAACTATAAAGGAAATCTTTAGGAGTATGAACGGTGAAGGACCCCATCAGTCTGCGCCAAAATCAATAGTAGTGGGAAAAAATGGAATAGAAGGAATGGAGGGGCCCTCACGACCTAGAAGTGAACCAGATTTTTACATGGGTTGGTGTGCAGTGGGGGCCTAACAGAATTTAAAAAAACAGTCCCATGAAGGTTTTAGCTGAAGCCCATGCAGAGGGTTACGTTCAAGCAATAACACCACGTTTGACTTGGAAAAGGAAGGCAAGAGCTGGATAGATTCATCCTCAACAGACAGAATTAGTTCATCAAGGGGGAAAGCAGAAAAGAGGAGGGAAAGAGGTTGTTGGGGAGATGAAGAAGAGAAGGACACAAGGGGAGTCTCTGAAGAACATGGGAGAGGAAACACATGGATCGGGTATGGCGGTGGCTGTTAAACAGCCCCGCCCACTGCAATGATAACACTTAGTTGGAACTGCCGAGGGCTTGGGAACTCTCGGGCAATCAAAGACCTATGCCAAATAATTAAGGTCAAGAAGCCCAATGTGATTTTCCTAATGGAAACCAAAAAAAACCAAAAAAATATGGAGAGAATAAAATCCCGGACGGGGTTTCGCAATATGTTTGTTGTGGACTGTGTCGGGAGGAGTGGGGGTCTTGCATTATTATGGAATGAGGAGGTGGGTCTGGAGATTCAGAATTTCAGCCGGCGTCATATTAATGCCACTATCAAGCCGATTCACGGAGGTGTCCCATGGAAGATGATAGGCTTTTACGGCCATCCGCAAGCACATAAGAGGCATGAGGCATGGGAATTACTGCGACATCTAGCTTCTTTATCACCGGAACTGTGGATATGCTTTGGAGATTTTAATGAAATTCTTAAAGCTGATGAGAAAAAAGGTGGGGTAGTACACGCAAGAGGTTTGATGGAAGCTTTTAGAAATACTTTAGAATTTTGCGGCCTAGCAGATTTGGGAGCCAAGGGGCCAAAGTTTACATGGAATAATGGAAGGGAAGATGCGGAATTCATGCAAGAACGGCTTGATAGAGTAGTGGCTAATGCTAAGTGGCGTACAGAATTTCCGAAGGTATCGGTGTCCGTGGAAGCAAACCTTAGCTCTGATCATGCTCCAATTATATGGAGTTTGCATGGGGCAAATGGAAGGAGGCGAATTAGATGTACTTTTAAATATGAGGCGAGTGCAAAGCCATTATTAGAAAGGTATGGCGGGTGAAGGCTTATCAAGGAAGTAGGTGGCAGCTCTTGTTCCAAAGATTGAAGACTTGTAAGGAGGAGTTGACCCTCTGGAATAACAACACACTAAAATCAGCCGAATTGGAGATAAAGAAGAAAACTGAACAGTTGGTTTTGTTACAAGGGGAAGAGGACGATTATGATGGGTGGTAGGTGGGCCTTCTTAAAGAGGACATCCATATGTTGCTAGAGCAGGAAAATATAAGGTGGCAGCAAAAATCAAAAGAATTGTGGCTGAAGAATGGAGATAGGAACACAAAGTACTACCATGCATGTGCCAATCAACGGAGAAGGAGAAATATGATAGACAAGATTATAGATGCAGGGGGCTGTTCGTGGGACAAGGAGGAGGAGATCCAACAAGCCTTCATAAAATATTTTAGCAAGATGTTCTCTTCGAAATCAATGGGAGATATGAGCCATTGCTTCAAAGGAGTAGAAGGCTGAATTACTTAAGAAATGAACATGCAGCTCACTCAGCCATTTACGACTAACGAAATTCAGGAAGCTGTTTTCTAGATGTCCCCCTTGAAGGCCCCACGGCCGGATGGGTATTCGGCTGGATTTTTCCAAGAGAATTGGTCTATTGTGGGAGATGAGGTTTGCCAAGCGATCTTTACTACTTTTAATTCTGGTATTCTTAATATAGATTTGAATTTCACTTATATATCGCTTATACCGAAGAAAAATATTGCTGCTTGTGTTTCTGATTATAGACCTATAAGCCTTTGTAATGTCCTATACAAAATTATTTCCGAAGTGCTTGCAAATAGGTTGAAAGTTCTTTTGCCAGAAATTATTTCTCCAAATCAAAGCGCATTCATACCGAGGAGATTAATTACAGATAACATTTTGGCGGCATATGAATCTCTCCACACAATGCACGCACGCATGTACAGAAAGAAGGGATACATGGCTGTTAAGCTAGATATGAGCAAAGCCTACGACAGGATGGAATGGAATTTTTTGGAGGCGGTTATGTGCAAGATGGGGTTTGCAAGGTAGTGGGTAAAGCTGATAATGATGTGTGTCCGAACTGCAAACTATGCTGTATTGGTTAACGGCAATCCTGTGGGTAAAATTTGGCCTACACGGGGGATTAGGCAAGGGGATCCCATTTCCCCCTACCTATTCCTCCTATGTGCCGAAGCCTTGAGTTCTCAATTGACAAGAGCAGATGATGAGGGTGTTCTAATGGGTGTCCCAACCTCTAAACACGGATCCCGAATTAATCACTTGTTCTTTGCAGACGATAACCTTTTATTTTGCAAGGCGGATTTGAATCATTGGAATCGGTTATCAGGAATCTTAAATACATATGAGTAAGCGTCAGGGCAAAGGTTGAATAAGGAGAAAACTGGAATTTTCTTTAGCCAGAATACACCCATGGAGATGCAAGAACAAATCTTGAGAGTGGTGGGCATCCCATCTTCCCAATGGTACGATACATATTTGGGTTTACCGGCTCTAGTGGGAAAATCAAGAATTAGCGCTTTCCATAGTATAAAGGATTGGGTTTGGTCTAGGCTGCAAGACTGGAAGATCAAATTTTTGTCCCAGGCAGGCAAGGAAATTCTTCTTAAAGCGGTCATACAAGCCATTCCAATATACAGTATGAGCGTATTTTTGCTTCCAAAAACCCTTTATTCAGAAATCAATTCGCTAATGCAAAAGTTTTGGTGGGGACACCAATCAAATGAATCTCGAATTCATTGGATGTGTTGGAAAAGATTGGGAACACCAAAGGCACAAGGAGGGATGGGGTTTAGAGATCTTCATTGCTTCAACAAAGCTTTGCTTGCAAAGCAATATTGGAGATTATGGGAGAACAGGGACAGTTTGGGAGGCTCAGATTATGAAAGCAAAATATTACCCGAGTAGTACGGTACTTGAGGCGAATTTGGGTAATAAGCCGTCATTTGCTTGGTGGAGTATAATTAATTCGGGGGATCTTGTGAAGGAAGGTTTGATATGGCGAATTGGAAATGGGAATAATGTTCAAATTTGGAGAGACAAATGGTTACCAATCCCGAGTACATACAAGATCCAATCTCCTACGGCTGTTTTTGAACGAGGAGGCTAGGGTAAGTGAGTTAATCGAGCAAGATTTACAATGGTGGAATATAAGCCTCCTCAAGCAGATTTTTAATGAAGAAGAGATAAAGGCAATCAAATCTATACCAATTAGCTTAACAAATCAGCCGGATGTTCAAATATGGAGGGGTAAGGCCAATGGAAAATTTTCTATATGTAATGCATACCACCTAGCCAAGGAGGTAGAAAACCAAGCAGCAAAGGTTGAAAGTTCGGATTGTAAGAGAGAGAGCAAGGTGTGGAATGGAATTTGGTCTATGAATGTTCCAAACGCATGGAAAAATTTTATATGGAAGGGATGCCAGAATCTTCTCCCTACAAGAGAGAATCTGGTTAAGCGTAAAGTTATTAAGGAGCCTTGGTGTCTAGTCTGCAATCTGGAAGCTGAAACCATTTTCCACATTTTATGGGAATGCCCTTCTGCGAAGGATGTGTGGGGGGCTAGCAAAAAGAATTTTCAGAAGCAAGGTTGCATGGAATCTGATTTTTTCCATCTAGCGGAAGATTTTTTCCTAGGGTGCAATAAGGAAGATTTTAAACTTTTTGTGGCAATTGCCCGAAAAAATTGGTTTCGAAGGAACAAGCTCGTCCATGAAGGAGTTTTCTCCCATCCAGATGATATTGTACGTGAAGCAATAGTAGCCATAGAAGACTTATCATCAGTGCACCAACAGGATGGTTTACAAATTAATGAAACAGAGAGAGAGGATACCAAAGTATGGAAACAACCCCTTGAGGGATGGGTGAAAGTCAATTGCGATGCGGCGTTGGATACTACCAGAGGGTGTTTTGGAATGGGCATTGTCGTGCGAGACCACGAAGGGAAGGTGAGGGTAGCACAATGCTTATACAGGAAGGGTACGTTAGTACCTGCAGTGGCTGAAGCGATGGCTAGCTTCTATGGGATCAAACTCTGCAAGGAGAAGGGATTTCATAAAGTATGGCTGGAGGGTGATGCAAAAGTGGTGTGTGATGCCCTGAATTCCAGAACCCCCAACAATAATAGAGTGGGGCTGCTTATAGAGGATATAAGGGTGGAGCTTCTTGCGTTTTCTCGATGGCAATGTTCACATATCTGCAGAGAGGCAAATATCGCAGCACATACACTTGTAAAGGATGCTCTCAATTGTGCGAAGGATAGGATTTGGGAAGGAGTAATCCCTGCCAACATCAACTTAATTGTAAACCATGAGATGGTGGTTTTACATGGATAGTATCAATGGAGCTCTTATGCTTTGTTCTTGATTGTACACTTAGAGCATTTGCTCTATTTTGATTTTCCTCAATGAAAGTTATCGTCAATTTAAAAAATAAATAGAGGTTTAATTGAGAAGCAATAAAACATAACTTGAGATTTTGTGAAAACAAAACTCACAACTCTTCCCCACTAGTGTGATGCACGGCCTAGGGAGAATCTTCTCTCTAAGTTTTGCTTGTAGGTTTTTTTTTTTAGTCATTGAGGAATGTACCAACTGATCATTGTTCGTCGTAAATTGATATGTTGTTATGTATTGTGCTAACTATACTCACTAATCAATCAATGCTTGGGAGCTGATTTACTGGTCCCCATTGATCAATTGGCTCTAGCTAGGGTGGTGATTGAGCAGTATTTGGCCATAATGAAGAAAATGATGTTTTAAGGACTAGAGTTAGGGTCACAACTTAGTAAACCTTATTAATGATAGAATATATCAAAGACAAAGAATCTGTGTATTTGAGGAATTTTTTACAACCAAGCTAAATAAACTCACGTGAAACTCTAAACAATGATTTTTTAGCATACCTATGTTGGTATAAAATGTGCATCCTTGTACTGTCATGAAATGTTTTATGATTCAATGTTGTGAGCCTGAATTTCTAGTACAGTTAAATGATTTATGAAATAAATGTCTGCGTTAATCTCAACTTACTATTTTACATGCATGGAAAATGAAATAATAATATGTTTGTATGACATGGCCACATTTGTAAGCAATGTGAAACTTTTTGTGAAAGAAATCCATGACATGTTTACACTAAACTATACCCTATGTCCTAGTTGTGAGATGAGTGATATCGACCATGAATTCGAGGGTTATTGTGACCGGCACCAACCGCCCACAAGTAGGGGTCACACCTTGTGGCCTCACTAGTTGAGAAGATCACTTAGGGTTAGACTTGATCAATCAACTAGAGGTGGTTGGATATGTAACTTGGCCTGGGGCACTAGGGTTGTACCATATTTCCTTATGGACGCACAAATCCTACCGCGATGAGGAAAGGGCCTGGAAATGACATAGTAAGGCGATTTTTACTTGTAATATAATTATATACTATGTAGGTATACTTGTGCATCAATTTCTGCCTTTTCATATTGAGAAATTTACTGCTATGTTTCTAAACGATTGGATTCACTATATAACTGGGTTTCATGCGTGATCTACTCATTAAGTTGCGAATCTTTTTCACATGTAGAACAATTTGTTTTACAAAGAAGCTAGTACTAGGATTTGAGTAAAGAAGATCTCAATATAGATGCAGCTACTTGCCGTGAGATCATCGACCTTATACCACTTGAGGACTTATAGGCCACTAGTGGTAATTACTGCCTGGAGGTAAAGTTATAGACTTCATGATTTGAGATAATTTTGTGTATTAAAATATAACTTAGATCTACTTTATGGTAGTGATGAATATCATGTAATAATTATAATTACTTAGTGAATGAGACTGAGTTTAACTGGTGGAACTCGTTTTGAACTATTGGATCAAATTCTAATGAGATAGGTGAGTTTGAATTGAAAATGAGAGGCGAGAAGGAGAGAAGTAAATGGGAGGTGTGCCGGTCCTTTCCTAGGGCATCTACGTTTTTGAATAAATACGATCCCTTGTTCTTTTGAACCACTAGTCTCCATACAGAGTAATGATATATAAGGAGAACTAGAGTCATCATAGAACCCTCCCAGATGTGATGTAGTTTTTAATAGGGGTGCAAAGGCGGGCGGTTAAAAACCGCCCGCTAACCGCTAACCGCTATAACCGCCAACCGCCTAACCGTCTAACCGTCTAACCGTATTAACCGCTAACCGCCTAACCGCTATAACCGCCTAGCGGTTAGCGGTTAGCGGTTATTGGGTCTACTAACCGTAACCGCTAACCGCTAACCGCTTTTTTATATAATAAATTTTTATAATTATAATTATAAAAATATTTATACATATAACATAATTACTTGATCATTAAATCACAATTTTTTTTAAAAAAATAATTAAATCACAATTTGAGTATTAATATATTATCACTATAATTTATATGATTATATCATATAATCACTTGATCATTAAATCACAATTTGAGTATTAATATATTATCACTATAATTTATATGATTATATATTTTATATCACATGATCAATTGATCATTAAATCATTTGATTATATAATAACAAATTATACATATATAATATGACATAACTCATAAGTATACCAATTCATACTAATACAACAATTAAATATCTAGAGACTTATTTCTAATGTATGTTATAAACTTATAAGTCTATATAAGTCTACATATGTATATGAATAATATAAATGTATAATATCAATACTTAATCGTATGATTTAATGACAATTCAAATACTTTATTCAAGACTTCAAGTGAATCATATTATTAATGTACAATGATAATATGATTCGTATAATATTAAATTAAATAATTGACATTGGATTAAACAATGACCAATGTGTTACTTATAAACACAATTTAAGTATTAATGTATTATCATTATAATTTTAGTAATTTATATATTATCACTATAATTGATATGATTATATCACATGATGATTTGATCATTAAATCATATGATTATATAATAATAAATAATACATATATAATATGACATAACTCATAAGTCATAAGTCTACAAGTTAATCATATGATTCATGTACAATGATAATCACAATTGATTCAATTGAATTAAACAATATATTACTTATAACTACAAGTCTACAATTTAATTAAGGCATTATTAGATACTTTAGGAATTTATGATTTAGGAGTTTGAACATTACCATTTACCATTAGATATTAAGTTCAATTCAAAGAAAAAAGATTATAAGTAAAAATGATAAGAATTTAAATAATTAACTGGTTATGATTTAATATTTAAGGAAATTTTTTAAAGTACAAGTAAATGTAAATTTTGGGTCAAATATTTTTGATTTTTCAATATGGACTCTTTTTATAGCAATTGGGCCCAAGAGGATATTAAAAATACAAGAAAAAAAAAATGAGGGTAAAAAAAAGCCCAAAAAGCCCAAAAAGCCCAATTCTAAAAAAGCGGTTAGCGGGCGGTTATCTATTTCGCTAACCGCTAACCGGCGGTTAACCGCTAACCGTTAACCGCTAGGCGGTTAGTAAAATCTATTAACCGCTAAGGCGGTTACGGTTAGCGGTTATTGCCACTAACCGCTAACCGTAACCGCTTTTGCACCCCTAGTTTTTAAAATTACTAATAGATTAAAATTCAACAATGACGATCTCAAATTAATAAGGATTTTAAAAGCCACAACACATTTGAGAGTATTCTAAGATTACTCTAATCCTCCTTATATAACTACTCATCCATACACCCCATCATTTGTTTAACTCAATTATAACTCAATTATTAATTTTATGGGAAAATTACACTTTACCCCCCTAAAGTTGGCAGCAATTTTCAATTCAAACTTCAAAGTTTCAATTTTTGCAATTCACCCTCACAAAGTTTTAATTTTTTTTTCAATTCAGCCATTCCGTCAGTCAGAGCCGTTTTGACAGACGGAACAGTGATCACGTGCAGTGCACGTGATCACTTATGGCCTTTTCGTACGCAAAATAACCCTATCCCTGTTTCTTCTCCCTTTGCCTTTAGCAGCATCTGTAGATGCTCTATTTGTTTCGCGAGAAAATGTAAGAAGGAAAAGCAAAAGGGATTCATCTTTTTATTTTTTTCGATTTTCTGGATTCTTGGTTATTCATGATTAGTTGGAAGTTACTTTCAACTGACGCTTTTTGGCATTGATTTCGTTTCTCATTCACAAGAAATAAGATTTGTTTGCTTCAATGCTCTGTTTGTTTCCCTAGAAAATGTTGAAAGGAAAAGGAAAAGGACACTGCAAAACCCAACTCATACTTATCTCAAAATTCACAATTGAGAAAAGCAATCCATACCCATCTCACAAATTCACGAGAGAGCCATACCCATTTCGCTAAATCTACCCGAATCCAGAGTGAAACCCGATAATAATCAATCAAAACAATGACGAACACGGTGTTCTTGAAGCTCTCTGACAACGTGGTGCTCAGCATCTTCTTCAAGCTCGAGGAAGACTCGTGCAACTGAAACACAGGGCAAGAACCTCACATCCCTTCGCAAACACCTAGACCTCTCGTCTTTGGAACCCTATTAAGAACAAATTGATCTTATGGGCATTGAGATTTCATTGTAAAATTCTGTTATACTAGATTTCACTTGAGATACAAATCATATTATTGGCCTCTGTTTTGTTTTATAGAACAGTGGATAAGCAAGAAGGGAGGAATGGGGATGTTTCACAGTGGCCATTGGAACCCATTGCCGATGATGAAGCTTTTTCTCTTCATTGACAAGCGTGCATGCGTTTAGAAGGGATGGTGGTATTTTGGGTACGAAAAGGCCATAAGTGATCACGTGCACTGCACGTGATTACTGTTTTATCAGTCAAAACGGCTTTGACTGACCGAATGGCTGAATTGAAAAAATTAAAACGTTGTGGGAGTAGATTGCAAAAATTAAAACTTTGGAGTTCGAATTGAAAATCGTTGCCGACTTTAGAAGGATAAAGTATAATTTTCCCTAATTTTAAATCATAACTATGAAATATATACTATTCATTTTACTTGAAACGAAGTAATCTATTCCATAAAGTGCTTTGGCATTGCTATTTCTAGAATCCCGCCTTTTTTTTTTTTTGTCATTTTTATTGAGTGACTAGCTTAAAAACCCCTTGAGCTAGGTCAATAGACTAGTAGACTAAAAAATTAAAAAAAGAAAAAAAAAAGAAAAGAAGAAAAGAAGAGCTCTTAATCGATTAGTTTACAAGCTAAGATAAAATGGTTTTTAAAAAAGGTCAAGTGGATGGCTAGCTTCGAATTAAAAAAAGAAAAAGAAAAAAGAAACACCCATCACTTTCAAAACTGTGCCGTATCATATACCACTTAGGTAGTTAGTGTTCCACCCACAAACTTTCTTCTCCGCGTGGGAATTTGATTTCAGAAAAAACCCAGTGTCATTATTTAAAAAGTCCACTCGCATACACACACCTTGTAGCACTCACAATAATGTAGTCAAATTTTGATGTAAAATAGTTTTTCAAAATTTATTTTATCTAATTTAGTTAATGAATTTTTAAAATTTTTTTACATCCACTTAGCTATATTTTTATCCATATTATTATTATTATTATTATTATTAATTTTTTTTTATAAGGATTGGATTTTTCTTAAAGATCATACTTTTCATCTTTTTGAAAAAAAGAGAGGTGGAGAGATGAATAGTATAAGAAAATTTTAAGAAAAGAGAGATACGGAAGAGAAATAGTAGGAAAAAATTTGGGGAAAAGAGAGATGTGGAGAGACTAGAGAGGAATAAAATGGCTCCTGTGAATAGTGTCGCAACATGTAACATTTTTTTTTTTTTGGCTAACCCAATAAAATATCCATTTTGTATTTTTTTTTTTTTGTTAATCCAATGTGGGGTTTTTTTTTACAAATTTGATTAGCCATTTTAGATAAAAGTACTATTTGGCTCCTCCATTGTGAATGCTCTTAGAGCATTCATTTATTACGTATATTTTTATGCAAAATGACTAATTAAAACTCACTATATCTAGTTTAGCTAATGAGTTTTAAAAGACACTATACATCTCATTATCTATATTATTTAAATTTAATTTTTTTTAAAATTTTTTTTATAAGGACTGTATTTTTCCTAAATATCCTATTTTTCAACTTTTGGGAAAAAAAGATGTGAAGAGGGAAATAGTAAGAGAAAATTTTGAGAAAAGTAAGATGTAGAAGAGAAATAGTAGGAGAAAATTTTGAAAAAAGAGAAATGTGGAGAGAGAAATAGTATACTAATGAGATAAATGTGTAAATAGTGTCCGCTACATGTAGCGGTGTACTGTTCACAAATGTAACAAAAATGTATTTTGCATTTGAGATGCATAATCCAATGTATAAGATATTTTTAGTGTTTTGCTTATCAATTTTAGATAAAAGTAAAAAATGACTAAACTATTGTTAGTACTCTTACACGGCTTCTAGAAAACATTATATTCAGATTCGAAGTCAAATGATCCCACCTTAACTCCCACTATAAATATCCAATTTTCTCTCTTCATTTTTCCTCATCACCCAGTTTGTCCTCCATTCTTTTGCTCACACTCTCTCCAAAAATGGCCGTAGCTTCTAACATGAAAAAGAATATACTATCTCTTGTTTTGGTTGGAATTATAGCTGGGGCGTTGCCATGATACATAGAGGCTCAGAATTGCGGTTGTGCCACAGATGAATGTTGCAGCCAATGGGGTTATTGTGGCACTAACAATGACTATTGTGGTACAGGATGTCAGGATGGCCCTTGTTACGATTCCCATTCGACTAATGATGTTTTAGTGGCTGATATTGTGACACCAAAATTCTTACGGGATACTTGATGAGGCCGATGCAAGTTGTGTGGGAAAGAACTTTTTCACACGAGTAGCTTTTCTTGAAGCTATCAATTCATTTAATGAATTTGGTAGGATTGGTTCTGTTGATGATTCTAAGTGCGAGATTGCAGCTTTCTTTGGCAATGTTACACATGAGAGTGGATGTAAATTAATCTTGATCCATCTCTCTCTCTAACCTCTAGAATGCTCATGTTCATACTGCATGCACATGCCTAAAAACTGATATTTTAAGCCATTTTTATTATTCTATAAATTAATAATATCTTCTGTTGGGTATCCTCTCATTCTCTATTAGCATCTCCGGCAATAGTAGCTAAGATACTTAATAAAAAACTGCAACTCTCTATATTAACTACTACTTTTTCAATACACACTCCAACATATTTTCTATTATATTCTCTACTTAGTTTTAAATATTATTTCTAATTCTTTTATAATTATATTATATTTCTCATATTTTCATTTGAAAGAAAGAATGATGGTGAAAAATTAATTTTTATTTGGACATTGTACCACAGTAAATAGCAGGAGATGTATTTATCTCACCTCTAGCTAATATGCTGATCGAAGGTGAAAAGGGTTAGCTAATATTGACATTTTACCTACTCTATTGAAGATGCTCTCAAGAAACAAACTTGGTTGCATAATTCTTAATGGCTTTCAATAATATCTTTAATAATTTATTATATTTTTCAGGTCATTTGATCCATTAAAGCAATATATATCATCTTTTGAGAGATCGAATAGCTCAATTGTTAACATATATAAATTCCATCGATTATATATATATATATAAGAAGAAAAAGAAAAATTATGAATTGAAGCAAGAAGTTTATTTTTCTTGTATGTGCAGACTTTTGCTATATAGAGGAAATAGATGGTTCCTACCGGGACTACTGTGATCAGACAAACACAGAATATCCTTGCAATCCGGAAAAAGGTTACTATGGACGTAGACAAATTCAACTATCTTGGAATTTTAATTACAGACCAGCAGGAAATAGCATTGGCTTCGATGGGTTAAACTCTCCTGAAACTGTTGCGAATGACCCTATTATTTCATTCAAGACAGCCTTGTGGTATTTGATGAACTATGTTCACCCAATCATAGACCAAGGATTTGGGGAAACAATTCAAGCTGTTAATTATGGTGACCTCGAATGTGATGGTAGAAACCCTGCCATAGTTCAAAAACGCATTGACTATTACACTGAATATTGTAACCAACTTGGTGTTGATCCTGGCAACAATCTTGCTTGCTAGTGTAACATAGTTTTCTAGCACTGTAGCACCGTGTGGTTTTTTTATTTTCTTCCTTTCCCAGTTAACTCTGATCTCTTTAGCTCAGCTAGTTCTTGATGCTTGTTTAGATTTGATGTATGGTCGAAAATGAAATAAAGGGTATAATCAATCAAGCATCAGTATCCGAATTTGGCTTCAATGCGAGTATTTTAGTGTTTTTCCCTCTTTCGGTCATTAATCGATCTTGGCTCCTTGGACTAATATATGGGAGCTAGAATTTTGGCTTCGGGGGTTAAGATTTTTTATTTTATTTATTTTATGAAAAAGAAACTAAAATTGAAAAACAATCCGATTACAAATATTAAAAAACTTTAACTATGAAATAAGAAAATAATTCAACAAAATTTAATTATTGTTATAAATGTAACATACAATTTATTTTGCGATGCTCTTCGGATTTGATTTCTAACATTATGATGGTAATCAAAGTTCAGACATCCTACTTGAATCGTTTGCCTTGATGTTTGATGAGTGGATGTTGATTGCCCCTCATCCGTAGTTGAGGGTCGGCAACCATATATGACATCCAATGAATTTTACACTACATCAAGGAAAAATTTTGGAGGTTGAGGGGGGGCATTTGACCCCTCTTAACCCCTTCTCTCCGCCCTTGGTCACTATTATTTAGTAAAATTAATTGTGATTAATTAGTGTCTTGTGACATGGTCAATAAACACATGGTCACAGGCTTATTCGAGCTAATAACATTTTTTTCCTTTACGTCCCTTTTTTTTTTTGCAAGTGACTTTAGGTCACTATTTGAGCCCATGTAAATTGACTAGTATTTATATTAAACTTCAGTTATATATTTATTTACTTGGATTTTTTATTTTATTTTAATAATACATGGGCCAAAGAGATTTTTAATCTAAGTGAGTGATTGTAGAGAATTGGGCTTAGGAAATTAAATAGAGCTATGAGTTCAAGATTTAATTTCTATAGGCTTTAAGAATTAAACAGACATTGGGCTTAGAGATTTAATTCTTATAGGCTTGAACATGAGCTTTGGGCTCAATAGAATTAATTCTAAATGCCTAAGTTGAGTTAATTCAGCATTGGACTTGAGGATAAAATCCAAGCCCATGCAAGAAGAAAGCATGTTAGAGTGGATTAGGGTTTTCCCTTAGGTGCATGGAGAGAATATTTTCTCCCCATGGCTGGCTTTTCTAGAGGGGCAAGGAGAGGTCTTTTTCCTCCCTTGATCAAAATCCTCTATGGCTTTGTCTTCTACTTCTCTCAAGAATCCAGTATTATAAAGAGAGGTTTAATTGAGAAGCAAAAAGACATAACTTGAGATTTCGTGAAAACAAACTCACAACTCTTCCCCACAAGAGTGATGCACGACATAGGGAGAGTTTTCTCTCTAATTTTTGCTTATATATATATTAGTTATTGAGGAAAAACTTTGTGAGACTACACTCATAATCATGTTCAGTCATTAAAAAGAAGATCACACTTTGCGTCTATGCGTATGGTTTCAGAAAAGAGATTTGCAACATGTTTTGGGCGAGGTTTTGAAGCACGTATATAGTCCATTACTTGTAGCCTGGCTGGGTTCAACCCTAGGTGGGCCATGCTACTAGTGTTGTCTGTATATAAAACCATTGAATGCAAAGCTAAACAATAAACATAAATCTTTGGACCATTGTGTTAAGCCCATATATACACAACCCTCCACCCGTACCTGACGATCCACATTATATGTTCAATTATTTTAAATCATTTAATAAGAAAATATTTGTTTCAATGCATTTGTTGGAAACATTAGGCTCATAACATATCGCATGGAAATGCATTTAATTGTTTAGTTAGCATTTACTTATCTCGATAGATTATCCTCAGTCGTAGGCATCTTAACTTAACGATACATGGGAAAGCACTTAAGGGTGGTCGACCACCCACCATAGAACTTGGGGGTGGTCACACCACCCTCAGAGCAAGACCCTGTAGGTGCTTTGGGGGTGATACGACCAACCCTGGTGAATTTGGGGTTGGCCATGGCCACCTGCAAACATCATCGGGGGTGGTCAAGGCCCACCCGGAAGGCACTGGGAGTGGTGCAGCCACCCCTAGATCTTATCACCTAGAAAAATCAGGCTTATTTTTTTTAATTTTTAAATTCGACTTTTAGGAAAAAATTGGAGTTTTTTTTTGGTAATTTTGGTCCAATTTCAATTTGGATATATTTATTATTACCGAACAAAGGAATATGGGAAACCTCAACAAGCTGTAGTAGAGTGAGGATTTTGATTTAGATGGGTTAGGATTATAAAATAAATTAAAATAAAAATTGATTATAAATATTAGAAGATATAACTAACTAAATAAATAATCGATATAATAAAATTTGATTATTATTTAAAACATATAAATGTAAGTTACAATTTCTTTTGTCACGTCAAACATTAATTGGCATAAATTTATTGCGTTGTCCTAATGTATCTACAATTATATATTTTATACAAATAAAATATGTAATAAAAACCATTTCATAAACTATTAATTTGAAAGAACAATATAAATATGAAAGCTTACGTAATAAAAGTCTAAATATATACCTAAAACTTTTCAAAAAACAGAAATTGTAAATTTGATAGTTGTTGTATATAATTGTTGAACGACTTGTTTTAGACTTGAAGTTTTTTTTTTTTTTAATCGTAACTCAATGTTCCAAATATCTACTTTAGGGTGTTTTTTTTTTTTTTTTTTTTTTTTTTTGGGATTCAGAATTGATCTAGAGTCGGTGGACAAAAAAAAAAAAAAATCAAGACGCAAAAGAAAAGAAAAAAGAAACAAACAAAAGGACATCTCACACTAAACTGATCGAGTCCCAAGACTTAAAAAAACGGATTCTCGGCTCAGCAGTCTCAATTCAGAGCACTTTTTGAGATAAAAAATAAACGAAGTTGCAAGTGGGCAGGCATAATGTAATTGGGGCCTTTAGAGAAAATGGGATTTTGCCCTTTGGTTGTGGGAGGAGGACGTGTCTTTAATAATGCAATTGTCTTTGTTGACTAAGGGTGTGTTTGAAATTGTGATTTCGCAAGAATAATTTGTGTTTTTAAAAGATATCGCAAAATGTAAAGTGTTTGGCATTGCGATTTAAAATGCGCTTAATCTAAAATAGACAAAAAATATGTTATTTCTATAAGCAGGTTAGGGAGTATTTACTTGAAAATGTGAGAATTTAAACCAACAGCGCGATTTTGCATAACAAATATTTGATAAAAAATAGATTTTAATATGTTTTACCAAACGCCTTTACGATTTTAAAAAGTAGCAATTTCAAAAACACAATTTTTAAAAGCGCACTTATTGAAATTGCAATCCCAAACGAACCATAAGCAGACTAACATAGACCAAAAAGCAATCACTTCATTAGTTCGTTTCATTCTTAACAAGCAAGTGCTTTGACGAGAATGGTTTGAATAAGTTACTATTAAAGGTGTGTTTGGCATTGCAATTTCATAAACAAAAAAATATGATTTTAAACCAAATTGCAGAAAATTGATTGTTTGGGATTGAATTTTTTAAAACTTGCGATTTGAGAACTCAAAAAATATTCGATTTCATATTGCACGTAAGGAGGTTTTTTTTTGAAAACTGAGAATTTTAAATGTTAAACTGCGATTTTAAATACCAAACCGTGATTTTCACAAAATACTTAATTGTGTTTTTGAAAATTATATTTTCAAATCTCACATTTTTAAATTGCAGTTTTTGAAATTTAAAACTCAAACGGACACTAAGACTTTAATAGCTTTTCACTCCAGCTTTTTCTAAAATTGAAAATTTGGGAGTTTATAAGATTTTTAATTCCTTCACACGGATCGATGACATGACTCCATTTGAGCCGTTGTAGGTTCTAAAAAAGCCGCCACAGATCTTAATACGTGTGAAAATATCATAAGAGCAATATTTGCAGCATCACCAAAACTATTTTTTTTGGTTGTTTTGGTGAGGCAATTTGGCGAAAATGCTTAAAAGAATATTCAGCCTCACCAATTTGAAGGAAAAAAAAAATGGTGAGTAAACGGTGCTCCCTATCCAATTGAATAAAAAATAGTTTATCTCTCCCCTTTTTTTCTTTTCCGTTTCTCTCTCATCCTTTATTAGTTAGAGAAAGAATAAACAAAATTTTTAAAATAATATTTAAAAAGAACAATAAAAATTGATTGTTAAAATAGTAAGGCTGCGATGATTGCTCTAAAAAAATGAATAGTTAAAATAGAAAAAATTGTAATTTTAATTATTTTAGTGAGTAAAATTTAGTGATTCTGTTAATAATGCTTAATGTCTTTAAATTATTATTATCTATGAGGAGACCCACCCCAAGGTCTCCTCGATCTCCATGACCCGGGTCTCCTCCTGACCCATGGCCGTGGGTCTCTCTCTCTGTGCAAGATTTTATAATTTAGTGAAACTTTCTCAACACTTTGAAGAGGTTAGTTGGACCGCATTTCAAAACGATGTTTTTATGTTTATTTGTTTCAAAACAACATGTATATTGATGCTGTTAACATTTTAAGTTGGCATACTTGGTATAGGTTAACAATTTTTAAGAATATTTTGCTGGCTCTTGACTCGATTGTTTAATAGCAAGGGACGTCATGCATTAGACCTTATGAAAGGCTACTTCTTGGGTTAATCGGACTCAAATATGTGTGTGTTACGATGATAGTGATTCCAGCAAGGCCGGCCCCATTTTAAATAGAAATTCATATATATAGACACAGAATCTTCATCACCTACTTATTGTTATTCCAAATCCTTTTCTTCTTTTGTCCTGAGTATTCCAAGTCCTGATTGATTATATTATGCGAACAAGAAGATGTTAAAGGTAGTAATTATCTTGTTACAATAAATTACATACTGTGATTTTATGTTCTTATTATATATATTATGCCACTAGGCAGATGTTTAGGTCCTTGTTTTTGAACAAAATGACCTCATAATGATCTTAACTTATTATATTTTCTATTGGAAATTTATAATATTTTATGGAAATTATTCAAAATACAATGATTATATGTGTTGAAACTAGTAGCTCATATTCTCTCCGGCATAGAGAGTGATATTGGAATACCAATGGTTGGCCAAAACCCATATTTTGGAGGTTTCCAAAATACGTCCGTACAATTAGGGTTTTCTTATATATATATATATATATATATATAATATTGTAACCTTGAATCATTAATAAAAAAATATAGTTGCATTTTCTATGAAGATAGGCACCTTGCCAAACCATGTAAATTTGTGTCTTAACTCTCTTTTTTGATTTCATATTATTTATTATTGTTATGTATGATAACAACAATAGGCATATATTGGTGATGGTCTTTTAGCATCTAACAGTTGATGGAAGATGGAATCTTACACTAATTGAAGAGCTGTCTGGTCTGAAGACATGGACTCATTGGACCGTATATCAAAATGATGTTAATTGGTTAAAGATGTTAATTGGAGCGCATTTCAAAATGATGTACATATATACTTATTAATTAGTTCATCTTTTGTAATGTTGGCATTGATCTTTCTTTCTTAATGATGTGACACGCCCTCTGGGAATCATCATATTCAGATTAAAAAGTCAAATCTCATCATATTCATATTAAAAAGTCAAATCTCACCTTAACTTGCACTATAAATATCCAATTTCCAAACTTCAATTTTTCCCATCACACATTTTCTTTTTTCGAAATGGAAGTAGCCTTTATGATGAAAAAGAATGTTCTAACCCTTGTCCTAGTTGGAATTATAGCAGGGGCCTTGCCAAGATGCATAGAAGCTCAACACTGTGGTTGCGCCACACATCAATGTTGCAGCCGATGGGGCTATTGCGGCACTAGCAAAGACTATTGCGGCACAGGGTGCCAGGAGGGTCCTGGTTACACCTTACCTCCAATTAATCATGTTTCATTGCCTTTTTTGACACAAAAATTGTTCAATGGGATAATTCATCAGGCCGATGCCAGTTGTCCTGGAAAGAAATTTTACACACGAGCTGCGTTTCTTGATGCTCACAATTCATTTTATGAATTTGGTAGGATTGGTTCGGTTGATGATTCTAAGCGTGAGATTGCAGCCTTCTTTGGCCATGTTACACATGCGATTGGACGTAACATCTCTCTCTCTAATCTACATAATCAATTTCATACAAACATGCATACATGTGCCCAAACTTGGTTTTATAATTCTTAATAGATTATTATATATATATATATATATATATATATATATATATAGTTCATGATAAGAATTGAGGAATATATATATATATATATATATATATATATATATATATATATATATTCCTCAATTCTTATCATGAACTACATATTTCATGGTACAAAAGGCCTTAACTTGACATAAGAATTAGATTAATAGAGAAAACAAGAAATAGAAAAATTAAGAACTAAAGCAAGATGTTTGCCTTTTCTCTTTGTGTGCAGATTTTTGCTATATAGAGGAGATAGATGGTCCCTCCAAGAAATACTGTGACGAGGTATACACAAAAAGTTATCCCTGCAATGCCAACAAACGTTATTACGGTCGTGGACCACTTCAGCTAACTTGGAATTTCAATTATGGAGCAGCAGGAAAGAGCATTGGGTTTGACGGGTTAAACTCTCCTGAAACCGTGACAAATGATCCTGTTATTTCATTTAAGACAGCCTTATGGTATTGGATGAAATTTGTTCACCCCGTCATTGGCGAAGGATTTGGGAAAACAATTCGAGCCATTAATAACCTTGAATGTGATGGGCGAAACCCTGCAAGAGTAAAAAAGCGTGTTGCGTATTACATTGAATATTGTAAACAACTTAATGTTTCTCCTGGCAACAATCTCACTTGCTAGTATAACATAGTTCGTTAGCGTCCTGATGAGATCCTTCACAACAAGAGTTCTTGTAAGAGTAGGAATGCTAATCCAAGATGCATGGATTAGCATTAGCCTAAGAGGAGGAGGAGTAATTTTTTCTTTCAGCAAGTAGTATATTAGTAACCTATCTTTATATATCAGCACTAGTGGAAGTAGTATTCTATCCTAATATTTCAATAGTAAAGTAGTAGTTGTATAAGAACTCTACTAGTAGTTGTATTAGAACTCTAGTCAACTATATAAGAACACATAGGTAGAAAGAACTATCATTGAAGAATTATCCCAGCACTTATTGTAAACGGTGACTCCTACCTTAAGTGGAGAACTATTAATATCAATTTTCCTTTTCTGTCTTTGTCAATCATCCATAATTCATCATCCACGTACCATCCTATCACGCACCCCACCCCCCTTGGGCGGTTAACTCTGATCTCTTTAGCTTAGTTGTTGTTGCTTCTATGGTTACTTGTTTAAAATCTAGGGTTAAATACTTTATTAGTACTTGGGTTTGCACTTTTTTTTTTTTTTTTTTTGCTTACCTGGGTTCAAATCCTACCATAAAAGGTACATGACTTACGGGAAAAGACTAACTTAGTATTTCCCTCAGGTTCCGTAACATGTGTCATCACATAGAATTGTCACGTGTTGTTTAAATATCTACCTAAATTAATAGGCAAATAATTGTATGTTTAACTCGCAAGTGCACAAGATCAGTCTAATAGTATATGATGCAAGTACGAGATCATTCCCATAAGGATTGCTAAATTTTGCTTAAAATAAATTCCGTAAGTAAAACAAAACAAAGATTGATTTTGAGTTGATAATAATAAAACGTAGGGCATTCATATCTACCACTAATCATATTTAGATAATATAACAATATGCTAATAATCCAATCATATTATAAATACTTAATGTTTGCTAATCTAAGGGTATGGGTGTCTACTCCTTAAGCTATTGATTTCCCTAAGCACCGAATTAGGCATGGGTGTCTACTTTAATTCTTTTCTTTCTTAAAGGATTTAGCATGGGTGTCTACTAAGTTGTTCTTTAAGAAAGCATAAATCTATGGAAATCGACAAACACATAAGGCATAGGGCATGGGTGTCTACTCTCGGTTCCTCATGTTGATTAACCCAAGAACCCGGTGTGGATTTTTTTTGTTACTCTTATTAAACCCAGAACTCGATCATCCAAATTGATTTAATTAACTAATCCATATCACATGCATATGTTGATCAGACAAACACATATGAGAAATTCAAGAAAACATGAATTAATCAAGTTAAGCAACATAATATGATTATCACAAAGGTACCAATTTTGAAATATTAAATAAACATAATTAGAGCTTCAATCTAGCCCTACTAAGTAATTTAGTTACACATGAGTTTGATATTAAACATCTTCATAAAAAAAAATAGAAAGAAAAAAAATAAACCCGAAACTTGAACTTGAAGAGCTCCAATTCTTCTCCTTAGAAATTGTGTGTTTATTCTAAAGGTTTAAGGGTCTACTTATAGGCCTTAGGAACACTCTAGAAACCCTAAAACTCGTAGGGTTTGAGCCATAGTTCGCACAAGGCTTCAAAACCCTAAAAGAAAACACTTTCCAGAATAGGACTGCGGCTGACTTGCTCTTCACGCATGGGTGTGCTTGATCGCATCCCGTGTGCGATCGATCGTAGGATTGTGATCGATCTCCTGTGTTGGGTGCTCGATCGCAAATGCGAATGATGCTGCTTGTTGTGCGCATGAGCGCACGCCTTGCGCTCGTCTGGTCCTCTTGCTTGTAGTGCGCTTGATCGTCGCTCCCCTCTGATCGATCACACTACCAGAGCCTCTAGCTTTTCCCAAAATTGCTCTTTAAGCCCCATACTTCCAGATTTGCTTCTTTTTCCTCCAAAAACCTATAAAACTAGGAAAACACAAAAATGATATAAAATTGTATAAACTAACTAAACTAAGGAATTAACACATATAAGTTAATGGCTAAAATATGAATATTTTGGTGCATAACACACCCTCAAACTTACATATTGCTAATTCCTTAGCAATACAAAACTAAATGCAAAATGAAAAAAAAAAAAAAGAAAAAAAAAAAAGCAGAAAACAAATATAAATCCATCTTTCGTGGGATGTACAATTGCATTTAGCATATGCAATAAGCCTTTTAAACCCTTAGGAATTCCCTAAAGGACGAGTGAAGTCTCTTGATGGTTTTCCAGAAATGTTACTCACAAACATTATGCATAAGTTCATGTTATCCAAAATTAAGGTATCACTCAAGATCATGATTTTCATTCATTAGCAAACTTAAAAGGATAGACTCCATCTTCACAATGAATTGAAATTTGAAAGTTTAATCACTTACAAAAGACATGCTAAGACATCACAAGTTTGAAATAGTGTAAGGTGAGCTAGCACATAAATATGAAGCTTCCAATTATTTTCAATGTGCAATGTCTCAATATCTCAAAGTTCACTGAAATCCCTATTAGAATGAATATCTATGGCATAACTTTCTTTTTTCTCTTTTTTTTTTTTTTTTTGGTCAGGCTGTGCAATGTTTGGTTCCTTTAAGCTTTCTAATTGACCCATGTAATGAGTGTTAAGTCAATGACTCCCAAACTAGATGGTTTTAGGGCATTAGGTGTAAAACACCTCTAAGGACTTACTAACTTGAGTCAAAAAGGCTACGAAACCAAACTAGCCATGACTTTAACCAAATCAAAATTCTTCACCTTTTGACATGAATACTCAATGCTTTGAGATAAGAGGTCCAGTTACTTAGTGAAAAGCTTATCAATCATCATTATTTTTTTTATTGCGTGTATATATATATATATATATATATATATATATATATATATATATATAAATATATATTTTCAAACAACAAAACTAAAAAGAAAATGAAACTAGGATAGAGTGTGTGTAAAGTGTTCCCATACCCCCAAACTTAAATTACACATTGTTCCCAATGTGTCTATAACATGGAAAGAATTTACCCGGGATATGGACGAAACTATTTAGAATAGCATGGCTCATAGCACACCCTCAAACTTGAATTGAAGCACACTTGTCCCTGCAAAATAAAACACTAAAACAAATAAAAAGGAAACAAAAACAAAACTAAAGATAAATATAAAAATAAATTGAAAAACAAATAGAAAAATAACTGGATAAACAATGGGGTGCCTCCCATGAGTGCTAAGTTTAACATCTTCAGCTAGACTGCTGTTCTCCTCTCATTGTTGTCCCAAAGAAGATGCTTCTGATGGTGGTGGAAATCAGTTTAGAATGGACTGCATTAGTACTTCTAGGTCGGTTAATCTTTGGTCTATCAAAACTTTCTCCTCTTGAGCCCCCCGTCTTTGATCTGCTAGCTCTTGTCGGAGTTTCGCCACTTCTTCATTGATAGAACGATATTGTGCTACACGCAGAGTGGCAGTCTCCTCCTCTTATTTTGCTTCCGGCTCAACTGCAGGTTCATCTTCTTCCATAGGCTCTTCCTCAAACTCCTCCGCCTCGGCTGCAGGTGCTTGAGGTACCCTTGACATGTGTGAACAACTTTGATTCCATTGTCTAATGCCAAACCGCGGGGTCTTGGTGACTGGTTCATTTTCTAAGGTTGCCTTTATGCCCTTTTTTCGAAGTATGAAAGTGAGTAAATATGGAAAGGGCAGCCCCCATGAGTTGGTGTTCTCAACTCCCCCTAAATGCACCCCATTCTAGAATTTGTGAATTCGGCTCCAAACAATAGCAGGAATGGAACACCAAGCACCTTTATGAAAGGTGCAAAGTGTTTGAAGGAATAGATCTCACCTTTGAGTTTTGTGTCCAAAGGGAAAGGCATTGCGATGTAGAATAGAGTCCATAAGCTAGAGTTGTGGAGGCATCTTGGCCCTACTGCCGACATTATTATGCGTGTCTGCAAACTGCCCTTGACACATGTTCGCAATTATTTCTGCAACATAGAATCTGAGAGGTTGTGCTGCAAGATGTGCTTCCTCTGGAGGATGCACATCATTGCACTTTAGAGTAGTGGCAATGTCGGCTAAAGTCATCTCAATATCTTTGCCTTGAATTGTTGAGGACAGGATACCCGGCCTGGTGCAGTTGAAAGACAATTGCTTATAGAACTCTGCTATAAATTTCTTATATGCAGTGGAGGTGACGGGCTTGAACATTTTCTTTAGCCCACGGCGTTTGAATTCTTCAACCACCTAGCGAGTAGCTTCAAGGTTTTGAAAGTCTTCTCAAATTGCAAATGTTGTCTCAAATAGAAGCTTCCTCTCCTCACAAGTGGGTCAGGAAAGAGTGGTTTGAGTTTCAACAACCCAAGAGGATGAAGCTCGAGCTTTAGGCATTGTGCAACTTGGTTCAAGAATTTTGTCAAACACCTGGTGTGCAGCTTCAAAACCAAGGGTTGTAAAATCATAGTAGAATGGTACCCAACCCATTGCAAAACAAGAGTAAACCAATATAGAGGACAAGCACAAACAATAATGATGGGCTGTGCTTGCCAAAACAGAGAAAAATGGAGAGAGAATGGGAGAAATCAAAAAAATGGTTTTGGGCGAAAATGGGGAAAAACAAAGATGAAGGGATGGTGGTGAGAGTGTGTGAGTAAGGGTGGCGTGCGGCAGTGGAGGGCGGTGCAGAAATGGCCGGTGAACGGTGCTTGATGGTGTGGCAGTGTCGGCTGACTGAGGTTAGGGTACTGGTGGTTCACGGAGCAAGAGGAAAGAGTGACAAGGGAAAAAGGGGAAAAATGACCTAATATAGGTCACATGACCCTCTGCCCGAGTGCGCTCGATCGCGCGCAAGGTGCGCTCGATCGTACTCGCACAGCGGTGTGCGTGTGTGGTGGTGATGCGCTCGAATGCACGCAAGGTGTGCTCGGTCGCACAAACAGAATGTCAAATTTTTATTTATTTATTTTTATTTTTTTTTCACAAAGAATTGCAAAATGAACAACATCGTACTGAATTATAGAAAAACAGACACCAAATTTAAATAAGAACACTAAAATTAGTACAAAAAATAACAAAAAGATAAAAATTGACACAATGTAAAGGAAACCAAAGGATAGAGATTTGTACCGCACTTAGTGGCCTTAGTACCACTAATCTGAACAGATGCGCTTGAGCTCTTGGACTGCTCAAACGCTTTCAACAGTAGCGTTAGTGCCACTGTTTTGGGGGGATGCACTTGAATTCCACTTATTGTGGCTCAAGAGCTCTTGGTGGTGCTACATATTGGACAGACTGGAGTGCCAAATCTTGTGATGCCAAATCTTGATCTCTTGGTGTAAAGTTCATTTCAAGGTATGGCTTTACTCTGTGTCCATTCACCTTGAATGTCTGATTCTTCTGTGGACTATGAACCTCTAAAGATCCATGGGGAACACTTGGGTGATAATATAAGGACCAAATGATGTGGTATTTTTGTGACCAAAAATATCAATTAAAAATAACCACTCGCAATAGGACGAATCTTTGTAGGATACGGTTATATTGAGGGTGTCGAACCTCAAGGACTACATGGGTTTAATTATCAAAATTAAAAGATCAAAGTTAACTTAATTAAAAGAGAGTGATTTGTTTGTGTGAATTTAAAGTGCATAAAATTAAACGGAAATAAAGGAAGTAAATATATGAGAGAGAGAGTAGGGTATTGATTTCACCACGATCCGCACACCAATGGTTAACCATATTTAATTCTAGCAATTCTTTCTATGCATGTTATAATTTAAACAAGAAAACATATAAATTCATGCAATCAATGGAATAGCATAACCCATCTTCGGTTGGCATGGATCGTCTACCTAAATTACACTAAACTAGGGTGTAGTACGATCCATCTTTACTAGGTATGGTCTATCTAACCCTATTGATTACATGCCAATTAAGAACCATTGTATAACCATCATTCTTATAATCACAGAAAATAAAAATGATTTGAGTCAATAATAGTAAAATAATTTCTAAGACAAGATAAGAATTTTACTAATATTGAATTGGAATTAAAGAACAATTGCATTTAATATGAAGAACATAAATCAATTGTAGCAATCCTCAGAGTTATACAATCAACATCCATAAATTGAAAAACTAGAAATTAAATATAATCAAACCATTGTGCTTGGAAAGGGTTACATCAATACCCCACAATTGAGTTTAGTTGCTCATGATCTTTTATACTTCAAAGACAATTTTACTGAATTTTGCTCTAGAAAGCTGTGTGTCTATTTACAATGTTTAGAGTCCTATTTATAGGGATTAGGAGAACCCTAAAACCCTAGAAATCCTCAGAAAATCGAAAGTCAGTCTCCCAGTCCAATTGGGAGACTGAAAACCATGTCCATGCTGGAAAAGGATTTCTACCGTGCTGTACACGCCCGAGTGCGCTCGATTTGAGGTCTTGTGCGCTCGAGCGGAGTGTGCTTGAGCTTAACTGTTGTGCGCACAAGCGCATTGCACTCGATCCCTGGCCGCAGACGCTTGAGTGCAGTGCGCTCGATCCCAGGAGTGCTGCGATCGATCCTAGATCCAGAATGCTCAACTTGTTGTCCTTTTAAGCCCAATTTCCAATAGTTTGTCAAACGAGACCTGAAACACACACCAAAAAAAAAAAAAAAAAAAAAAACAAATAACAATGCTAAGGAATTAACATATGTAAATTAAGGGGCTTGAATGTGGAACATTCGGCGCTTATCACCAAACCATCTAGGCTTAGGCTTACCTGGGAAGAGTCTTAATCTTGAATTGTAGATCAATACCTTCTGTCCCACATAAAACTCCTTCTTGACCAGTGTCTTATCATGGTATATCTTGGTTCTTTCCTTGTAGAGCTTGGTATTCTCATATGCATCACGCCTTTATTCCTCTAATTCATTTAGTTGCAGGTTCCTCTTGTCACCAGCTTGTTTCATGTCAAAGTTGAACTTCTTGATGGCCCAATACGCTATGTGCTCCAACTCCACAGGTAGATGACATGCTTTCCCAAAGCCCAACCGATATGAGGACCTACTGATAGGCGTCTTGTATGCAGTCCTATAAGCTCATAGTGCATCATTCAAGCACAGAGACCAATCCTTTCTATTGGGATTCACTGTCCTTTCTAGGATGCTCTTGATCTCTCTGTTGTTTATCTCCATTTGACCACTGGTTTGAGGATGGTATGGAGTGCCAACCTTGTGTGTGATCCCATACTTCTTTATCAAAGAAGAAAAAGCATAATTGTTGAAGTGGCTACCACCATTACTAATTATTGTCCCTGTCGTCCCAAATCTAATAAAGATGTTATCCTGCAAAAACTTCACAACCACTTTGTGATCATTAGTCTTTGAAGGGATAGTCTCGACCCATTTAGACACATAATCCACACCCACAAGAGAGTTCATGAGAGGCTGTGATTAGAGAGAAGAATTATTGTGAGCCTAGTTGTTCCTCTTAAAGGATCATTGTTAGTTTGATTGTGAGCTTCATTGAGAAGTCAATCGGAATGGTTTGGTAAAGGAGAATCACATTGAAGAAGATTGTGAGCGAGGAGACAAGTTGGATGCTTGCTGATCGTACAAAATCAAGGTATTGCATCGGTTTGTAAGTATTCCTAGTGTTTGTAATCTCTGAATATCTTTTCATAGTGATTTCCTGGGTTCGGCTGCCTCGAAGAGGTTTTATTTTTAGATTTATTTCTAAAAAGTTTCATCTTCATCACCAAAATATTTGTGTCTGCATGCTTTATTGCTTTATATATTTTGGTGCTTGAATTGCTTGTTGCTTCATATTATTAATTTCGCATATTATGTGATTTAAACCTGTTAAGCATTTTTCAATTGGTATCAGAGCGGGTTCACTTTGTGAAGGATTAAATTCTTGAGTGTGATCCTTGTTTCATGTTTAAGATGTCTCAAACCCTTAAAACTGTGCCTAAATTTGTTGGATCTAATTGTGGCTATTGGAAGTCCCGTATGAGAATTTTCTTAAAATCCATAGTCGTTTGGTCTGTTGATGAGTGCCAAATATTGTATATTTGAGCCCCTTAATTTACATTTGTTAATCCTTTAGCCTTATTATATTCTAATGTTTTGTGTTTTTAGTGTTTTGTAGGTTGCTAAAGGAAAACTGCAGGTTTAAGGTGCAAAATGCAAAGTTTTGAAGAAAGCACACTTTGAGAAGACCTAGATGATGTGATTAAATTTAACCAAATCAAGGAAAAGAGTAAATCTGAATTTCTCTAATTGGAGTCAAAATCGGATTGGATTAAATTTCAGATTTTGCACACGTCTTATTATTTTGACCATAACTTTCAGCTCAAGTATCGGGTTTAGGTGAAACCAGCGGCGTTGAAAAGTTAACTCAAAATAATACAAATCATTACAAAAAGGATTTTCCTAATTCGGATGTATGCTATGCCACAAGGGTCCCGCAATATAAGAACGGAAATCTGGATGAATCCTATTCTGATTTGTACTAGGATTGCTTCCTAATTTGACCAGGAGAATGAAGTACGATTTTTCTGAAATTTCTAGGGCTTCTAGGGTTTGTTTGCTCCCTATAAATAGGACCTAATGCTTCAAGAAAGGGGAGGAGGCTACAGAGGCTGCAAAGTATGAGGCCTACGTCCGGTGGTCCCCCATGGTACGTCCTTAGTAGAGACAAAGGTATACGTCTGGCAACCCTAACATACATACGGTTAGAAAGGGTTAAGCTTGGGCTTATGCTTCAAAATGAATTTAGGAGTTTTTAGGCTATAAGTGTGGGTTTAGGTCCTTTGTTATAAAACTAGGTTTTACATAAATTCTTTAATCGTTCTTCGTGGAAAATCTTTTAATGAAAACAATTGTGAATTCTCACTTGCAATCATTTTGAAGGATAGAGGCTCACCTCAAATAAATAGCTGATATTGTCAAAGGAGAAGAAGAAGAGCTTCAAAGTCAGTCGGTGGCCAATCCTTATGGACATTACATGGAGGATGAGAGTACTTCCTATTTTGAGCAAGCTATCACCATATTGAGGAGTGAAGAAGTGGTCAAAAATCACATGGAAGAGGACGAGCAGATTGAGGTCCCACAGGATCTACATCGAAAAACAGGAAAGGAAGTGAGCACTGAGACTTCTTCAACATCAATTCCCGAATTACTAAGAGACTAGGAAAGTGTTCTGTTAGTGCTATTAGACAAGCAAATTGAGGCCATCAAGGTACAAAAACTCTCTGAGTATTCTCCTCATGTTATTCCAGTTCATGATTCCCTTTCAGATGAAAAATTGTTTGAGAATACTCAGAGTGATCTACCCCGAGCTATGGACATTTGGAATTACATACCTATAGGTAAAATTCATTCTCTTTGGTCCAAGAGGAGAATAGATTGGTGCTTCAAATTTAAATTTAAGGTTCAGAGAGCACAGAAGGATAAGGATTCCGTTGACTTGGCGGATCCCATATATTTTGATTAAATGAGTCAGTTTCATAGGTTCGAGCACAGGCCCTATGCACTCGAGCCCTCCATCAGGACAGGGTACATGATTTCCATCTAGGTTTTATCTTTTCCATTGTTGTTCTATTTTCATTTTTTTGATTATATTTTTACAACAATGTGTTGCACTTGACGTGTATTTGGTTGGAGTATCACTTATTGTTTTTAAGGACAAGTGTTCTTGCATTCAAGTTTGGGGGTTTGCTATGAGCCATACCTATTTCAACTAGTTTTCTCATCTCCCAGGTATGATCTTTCCATTATTTATACACATTGAGGGCAATGTGTAATTCTAGTTTGGGGGTATGGGAGACACACACACACACACTTTATCCAATTTTTGATAAATGCAAGTTCATGTTATTCTTGAGATTTTGGTTGATCTAGAAACTGTGATTTGAAATTCATTGCTAAGCTTAAAGTGTAGAACACATGATCTAATGGTGAGAATTCTAAGTTTTGTTACTTACTTTTGACATTTGAGAATTCACTTGTTTTGATTTTAATTGCCATAAGCAAATTAGCACATCGTTTGTGAGGTATGACACGTGAACCTGATTGTGTATGTTTTCAATATCTTGGGTGAAGCTGGGAAACTTGTTGGATGGATACTTTGGTATATATATATATATATAAACATGATCATTGTGGGATTTTCAAAGTAACTGGACCTCTTGCCTCATAAAGCAATGAGTGTTCACATCAAAATGTGAGAATCTTGATTTGGTTAATGTTATTGCTAGTTTAGTTTCGTTGCCTTTTTGACTCGAGTTAGTAAGTCCTTAAGGGTGTCTTTACACCTAATGCCCTAAAGCCATCTGGTTTGGGAGTCATCGGCTTAACACTCGTTACATGGGTCAATTAGAAAGCTTAAGGAAACTAAGCATTGCACAGCCTGACCAAAAGGAAAGAAAACAAAGTTATGCCTTGGTTATTCATTCCTATGGAATCCCAGTGAACTTTGAGGTATTGAGTCATTGCACATTGGAAATAATTTTGAAGCCTCATAATTATGTGTTAGTTCATTTCACTAAATTGAAATTGTGATGCCTTAGCCTGCCTTTTGTAAGTGGTTAGACTTTGGAATTCCAATTCATTGTGAAGATGGAGTTTATCCTTTTAAACTTGCCAATGAATGAAAATCAGTGTTTTTAGTGATACTTCAATCTTATGGATGACATGAATTTTTGCATAATGTTTGTGGATAACATTTCTGTTAAATCCTCACGAAACTTCACTCCTCCTAGTAAGGATGCCTAGGAATTTAAAAGGCTTGTTGCAAATGCTAAATGCAATCATGTTTCCCACGACAATGGATCTAGAATAGTTTTTGTTTTACGTTCTTTTTAATTTCAGTTTCGTATTACTAAGAGCCTAGTAATATGTTAATTTGAGGGTGTGATAAGTGCTTAATGTTACACATTCTAGCCCCTTAATTCACATATGCTAATCTCTTAGTTTTGTTATTTTGTGATGTTTTGTGTTGTTTTTGTATTTTCTTTCAGTTTTTAGTTTTTAAAGAAAATGAAGCGTTTCTGGAAAGTTCAAAGCTAAAGGGACAATTTGGGAGAAAGTTGGAAGCAGTGGGATCGAGCATAAGCACTTAGGCTCGAGCGCAAAGGCAGAAGGCTCGAGCGCATCAGCGCTCGAGTGTAGCAAAGGGGGGATCGAGCACAATCTTGCGATTGAGCGCACCAACTCTAGGATAGAGCGCACTCGAGCACCCAGCATACAAAATGACTCATATTTCCCCTAGGATTAGGTTTTCAATAACCTAATTAGACTAGGAGGCTAACCTCCAAGTTTATTAGGTTTTCTATGGCTTTTAGGGTTCTCCTAATCCTATAAATAGACTTTTGAGCATTAAGAAAAAGATCTACAGCTTTTGGGAGAGAAATTGGAGGCTCAAGTCAAGAAGCGTTTTTGGTTTCTTCTTTTCATTTTTATTTTCATTATGTGTAACTAAACCTTTGTTAAGGGCTAGATTGAAGCCCTAATCATGTCTCTTTAGGGATACATGTCTCTTTGTTAAGGGCTGCAATTATATTTTGGGATACTTAACTTGATTATTTTCTATTTGATTGGATTCCTAAAATGAATGTGCCTTATCAACATATACATGTGTTTGGATTTGTTAATTAAGTCAATTTAGATGACCGAGTCCTGAGCTTAATAAAGTGACAAAAGAACTTTATCACGGGTTCATGGATTAATCAACATGAAAAACTGGGAGTAGATACCATGCCTTTGTTGTGCCAAATACCCACCTAAATTAATAGGTAAATACTTGGTACATTTTACTTGCAAGTGCACAAGATCAAACAATAGCATAGCTGGCAAATACGAGATCATTCCCACGAGGATTGGTAAATTATGTTTAGAAGTAATTTCCTATTTAATTAAACAAATAAAATTCAATTGTCATGATTGAATTTAATATAAAGAAATAAAATAAAAGATAAACTAAAACTAAAAAGGATTAGGGTTTTGATATCCACCACTAATCAGACTAATTTAAGATAACAATATGCCAATGCGTCAATCATACAAGTATATTTAATGCTTGCCAACTTAAGGGTATGGGTGTCTACTCCTTAAGCTATTGATTTTCCTAAGCAACGAATTAGGCATGTGTGTTTACTCTAATTCTTTTCTTTCTTAAAGGATTTAGCATGGGTGTATACTAAGTTGTTCTTTAAGAAAGCATAAATCTGTGAAAATTGACAAACACATGAGGCCTAGGGCATGGATGTCTACTCTCGGTTCCCCATGTTGATTAACCCAAAAACCCGGTGTGAATTTCTTTTGTTACTCTTATTAAACCTAGGACTCGATCATCCAAATTGTTTTAATTAACTAGTCCATACCACATGCATATGTTAGCCAGACAAACACATATAAGGAATTCAAGATAACAGGAATTAATCAAGTTAAATACACCAAAATATAATTGTAGCGAAGGCACCAATATTGATATCATAAATAGACATGATTAGGGCTTCAATCTAGCCCTAATTAAAATACAAACTACATAACAAAATTAAAAGGTGGAAGAGAAGAAAAACCCAAACTCCTCTTGATCTAGCCTTCAGTTCATTTCCGGAGCTTGTACCTTATTCTTTACACCCCTTCCTAGAAGCTAAGAGGTCTATTTATAGGTTTTAGAAGTCCTTGAGACACGAGTAAACCTAAAAAATTCGTACGGTTTTACTCCTATTACAAGTGGGACTTGCAAAACCCTAATATGGAAAGAACAACAATCTGGTTGCTTTTGATGTGTCACCTGCACACGGGTGCGATCGATCGCAACCCGTGTGCGCTCGATCACACATCTGTAATCGAGACTCTTTTGTTGTGCACACAATCGCACATGGCCGCACCGCTGCTTGTCTTCTCTGGTAGTGCGCTCGATTGTAGGGAACTTGTGATCGATCGCACTGTCAGGAACTCCAATTTTTCCCAAATTCTCTCTTTGAGCCCAAATCTTCCAGATTTACTTCCTTCTCTTCAAAAAGCCTACAAAAGCATGGAAAACACATAAAAGAACTAAAATAACACAAATTAACAACACTTAAGGAATTAACACACATAAGTTTAAGGGCTAAAATATGGATATTTTGGCACTTAACAGCCTTTAGGTTTCATGTGTTTGTCGATTTCCATAGATTTATACTTTTTTTTAGATCAACTTAGTAGATACCATGCTAAATCCTTTGAGAAATAAAAGAATTAGATTCGATACCATGCCTAATTTGTTGCTTAGGGAAATCAATAGCTTAAGGAGTCGATACCATGCTCTTAGGTTGGTAAGCATTAAGTATACTGGTATGATTGTAGCATTGACATATTGTTTATCTTAATTGAGTATGATTAGTTGTGGATGTCAAAACCTTAACCTTTCGTTTTTATTATTTCGCTTCAAATCTTTCAATTCATGACATTCATTTAATTAATTAAGAAATTACTTTTAAGTATAATTTACCAATTCTCGTGGGAATGATCTCGTATTTTCCTACTATACTATCGTTTTGATCTTGTGCACTTGTGAGTAAAATGTACCAATTATTTGCCTATTAATTTAGGTGGGTAATTGGCACAACATATGCTGCGTTCAACAGATTTTGAAGAGAAATGTTTCCTCTTCAACTGCAATCAATTGCTTGAGGTGTTCCTTGCACTTCTTCCTAGCATCTGTGCAATATCTGACAAGGTTGTCATGGGGCATAAGATGACTGTTGCTTTTCATTGATCCTTCATCAGAGTCCTCTTCATATGACTCACCACCAACACTTGCTGATGTAGAATCACTAGAACCTTGAATAGTGGCTTGAAATGCCATATAAACAACCTTCTTCCCCTTTGGGTCATTGGAGTTATTTGACTCTGATTCATCACTCAAAGATGCATTCATGGCGTTTTCCTTAGCATTCTTCAGGTTTCCACAGTCAGCCCTGATGTGATTAAATCCTTGACACTCATAGCATTGTCTTGTCTCTGAAAGATTTGTCTCTTAAATCCCTCTCAGATTCTCTTTTACATAGTAGCTCCGAAGATCTTCTTCCATTCCTTTTAGCATTCTTTAGATACTTTTGAAAGTTCTTGTTTAGCAGAGCTATTGGTTCAAAATCAAAGGACTCATCGTCACTAGATTCTTTATGAACCACTTCCTTTTCCTTCTTGGAGGTTTTCAAAGCAATGTTATTTGCTTTGGAAGAGAATCTCCTACTCTCATAGGTTATTAAAGAACCTACCAATTCATCAACATCCAACAACTCAACATCCTTGCTTTCTTCAATAACAGTTATCTTAGGATAAAAACGAGAAGGAAATGACCAAACAATTTTTTCTACCACTTTAACTTCAGTAACTCTCTCACCAAGCCCTCACATGGAGTTCACTATCTCAATCAATTTAGGGTAAAATTCTCCGAATGTTTTATCTTCCTTCATGTTCATAGTCTTAAACCGAGATGTCAAAATTTGAAGTTTAGCCTTCCTCGTCCCTTTTGAACCTTTATGGGTCTTCTCGAGAATACCCAAGCTTCCTTCGAGGTCTCACACAAAGTGATCCTTCGAAACTCATCTGGAGACACACAGTTGAAGATATAGCTTAACCCTCGGTTATTCTAGTTTCTCTTCACCGTATCTTCTTTACTCCACTTGTCAAAATCACCATCTAGTTTATCAAACCAATTTTCAACAGCAATCCATATATTTTCATTAAGCCCTTTCAAGTAGGCTCTTATACGGACCTTCCAATGAGCATAGTCATTCTCACTGAAAATGGGAGGAGCATTAGAAAATGAAGTATTTGGTTCCATACCAAAGAGGTCAATGAACACACTAAAGACATGAGTCAAAAATCGAGCAAACCCGCTCTAATACCAATGATTACTAGGATTTAGTTCTACCTCTAATTTCCTAATAAACAAAATATGGAACTGAGCCATACAACAAACATAAAACATGCACAGGGGAATTAAAGAAACATCTCAAACACAACACAAAGTTTGTTTATGAAGTGGAAAACCCTTTAAATGCATAAATGGTAAAAACCACTATGGGGCAGCCAAACCCGGTAAATCAATATATGAAGATTCAAAGTTACAGATTCGACGATACTCACAACCTTGAGGACCTCTAGACTTAGTAAGAACAAGCTTCCCAGCTTGTCTCCATCCTGATCATCTTCACATAGTGCATTTCCTCATCGACCCTTCGGTAGACTTCTTTCTTCAAGTACCCATGGCAACAATCTTTGTGTAGGTGATTGAATAGGCAACATGCAAAACAAGAACAAATGATAGCCTGAAGCTTTATCATGTCCTCTCTTGAACAAATAACTTTCGAGACATAGTGCTCATAGAGAACTATTGAGACCTTAGTGAACAGTGCACAAAGAAAATATTTTTCAGAAGTCTAGAATGAACAGTGGCAAGAAAATCCTTTTTATAAGAGAAGTATTTTACTCTTCACGTCCTATCAAGAGACATTTCTCGTTATGACGGGAAGAAGAAATTCATAGATCTGAAAATTCTACATCCTAATGAGAAAGTAGTTCCGTTATGACGGGAAGAACAAATGTCTCTCTTCATCATATGTCCTGTCTTAACGCACCATCTAACGAGAAAACAAGAAGCCCAACATTGGTTCCATTACATGTCCCGTCCTGACGAGGAAACAGTAGCTTCAACTTCAATCCCGTTACATGCTCGTCTTGACGTGACTCCTGACGAGAAAATAATAACTCCCCATTACATGTTCCGTCCTAATGGAACTCCTGACAAGAAAACAATAACTCCCCATTACATGTCTCGTCCTGACGGCACTCCTGACAAGGAAACAATAGGCTTTTCATACAGTCTCATTACATGTCCCGTTCTGACGGGGTTCATGACGGGAAAAAAGAAAGTTCTTTAAACAACATCTAAAAGCCTAAGTGCTATTTTCCAAACTTTTAAACAAAAAGAAATACAAGAAATATCATTGAATAAGACCAAACTAAACCTAACAAGTTATTAGGACAATTACAAAGTTGCGTAAAAGGTAAATATGCTTATACCACACGTGTGCTCAGTCAACTGACATATCGCACGTTTTTAAGGAAAGGAATCGTAAGTGTTTAATTACCTTGTACACTCACTTGAGTCCTCCGACATTCCGAATCCCTACTATAACGAAACATGACTATCGTTATACGCAGTGCTAGAGGGTTTACTAAATATACAAAAGTCCTAACCGAATGCGTCTAGCTAAAATGTCACAAAACCCTATTTCTATGCATTCTGAACTCTAGTCGAATGTTCTGTCCAAGAAGCGAACGTTCGGGCTCGAGGGCAAACTTTCATCTGGAATAAGTAAAGAATGTTTCGACAGAGTCAAGCCTAACATGGCATCTTTAAAACTTGAAGATAAACAAGAACAACAACAAAATAACATGAATGCTGGGTGAATGGACCAGAGTTTACCTTGAATGAGCACCAAATTCGCTAAATAAAATAACTTACAGGGATTTTCTTTTCCCTCTTACTAATCCTATTAGGATTGGTACTACCAATTTGTCCCACACTGGTTAAATCTCTCACCTCTCCTAGCATACAAGCCTATAAATAGAGAAGAACCTGATGCTCTCTTTACTCAATAATCATTATAAATGTTGTTTAGTAAATTTTCTGAGAACAAATATTTTTCAAATTACTTCTCAAAAATAAGTTAAAAGTTTTCAGATGTCAAGCTAGAGTCCACACTTACTTGGTTATTTTAAGATATTGGTAAAAAGATTTAGATGTTTTATAATCTCTGAGATCAACTGTGTTCTTAAGGAAGCAAGAGGAAGAACCTTTTTTCCCAAAGCCAAGGAGTGGCCATACAGAGCAAGTTAGTGTTCTATGTTTTGCAGTTTAATTTTAAATAGTAGCGTTCTTCACATGTTTTTCTTGAAGTCGTTCCTAGCATAAGAATATTTTAATTTTTTGTTATTCCACAGCACAAACTTTAGTTTTTCAAATGTATCCCCATCAACTCTTGAACTAACATATCAACCTGATGCCCACATGCTTCACTTGATTAGGACAAATGGTTAAAGTTGACATGTTATAGTCTAATTGGAATTGCCAGCTCCGACTATGAACAACGATTTATAAGTTATAAGAACCTATGACTATGATTTTATGTGTGATAATCTCTTTATTCACATTATATTTAAATGCAATATAATTTCGGGACCTTGCATGTATATAATAGGACAATACAAAATCACAAATATACATGTAAACATTATGTAAACAGTATCGTTTAATTACAATCAAACTATCATTCAACTTATTAGAGTCTAGGATACCAGTCCCAACAAAATACTAAACTTAACTTTGGAGAAAAAAGAAAGAACATGGTGCTAATGAACTGTGTTACACTAGCAAGTGAGATTGTTGCCGGGAGCAACACCAAGTTGGTGACAATATTCAGTGTAATGAGCAACACGTCCTTTTACTATTGCAAGGTATGCACCATGACATTCAAAATAATTAATTGCTTGAATTGTTGCTCCGAATCCTTGGTGAATGATTGGGTGAACCTTCTTCATCCAATACCACAAGGCTGTCTTGAATGAAATAACAGGGTCATTTGCAACAGTTTCAGGAGAGTTTAATCCGTCAAACCCAATGCTCTTTCCCGCCGATTCATAATTGAAATTCCATGTCAACTGAATTGGTCCACGGCCATAATAACCTTTGTTGGGATTGCAGGGATAGTATTTTGTGTATGCCTTGCTACAGTACTTCTTGGAGTGACCATGTATCTCCTCTATATAGCAAAAATCTGCATAGAAAAGGAAAAGGTAAACATATTAAGAAGCACTAGCATCACTCTGAAACTCAATATATAGATTGGAGAGAGAGAGAGATCTTACGTCCAATTTCATGTGTAACATGTCCAAAGAAGGCTGCAATCTCACGCTTAGAGTCATCAATCGAACCAATCCTTCCAAAATCATTAAATGAATTGAGAGCTTCAATAAACGCTGCTCGTGTGTAAAATTTCTTTCCAGGACAACTTGCATCGGCCTTATCAAGTATCCCATTGAAGAATTCTGCTGTCACAATATCAGCCACCAAAACATCATTGGTCTGAAGGGGGCCGTAACAAGGGCCATCTTGGCAGCCCACGCCACAAAAGTCATAGCTAGTGCCACATTGACCCCTTTGATTGCAACATTGATCTATGCCGCAACCACACCCTGAAGCCACAATGTTTCTTGGCAAGGCTCCAACTATAATTCCAACTAAGATAAGGGTCGGTAAATTCATTTTCATCTTAATAATTACTACCATTTTGCGAGGAGAAAATGTGTAATGGACAATATTGAAGTTAGGAAATTGGATATTTATGGAGCGATTTTTTTTCTGTTTTTTGTTTTTTGTTTTTGTTTTTTGTTTTTTGTTTTTTTTTTTTTTTTCAGGTGAGATTTGAGTTTCAATCTGAAATAAAATATCAATGCCAACATTACCAAAGATGAACTAGTTAATTAATGAGTATAAAATGTTCTTTTATCGTCTCTACATCATTTGAAATGCGGTACTCCAATATTTAACCCCTTCAGGTGTTAAGAAATTTTCACTAAATTAAAAGCATGTTAATTATGTTTCTTCAGTTGGTGGTTTACCGTCCATTAATCAACCAGAAAGAGAGAGAGAGAGAGAGAGAGAGAAGAAAAAAAGAAAAGAAAAAAAGGATTTGGAATAACCATATGAAACTACAAACATTTTTAAGCCTTTCGTAGGGTTCAATGACAGATACACTAAACACTCAAATGAAAAGGCAGCAAAATATTTTTTAACAGAGAAATGTTTCTCTCCATATTTACAAGTTTTTTTTTTTTTTTTTTGTATGAATGAAGAATAAACAAAAATTTTGTTTTTATTTTTATTTTTTTAGTTATATATCCACTTTTTCAAATCACCTACATCCACCTTTCTATTTTAGCTATTCACCTTCACTATTTTATTTAATTTTTTTTTTTTCTTAAGGATTTCTTTATTTTTTTATTGGGAGAAAAGAAAATGTTATAAATTAGAGAATTTAGATATAAACTCCTTAAGTTAACGCTTCTTCATTAAAAACTTCCTAAGTATTTTTTTTCTTCGGAAATTTAGTTCCTGGGTCAATCGAAACTCAAGAAACTTCCTACCGTTAAAATTTTTTAACACCCGTTAAGGCCACTCAAAACTTCCCGTTTTACCTGATTAAAATATTAATTTTTTATTAAATTAATTTTAAAAGTTAAATCTAAAAAAAATTGAAGGGTGTCCCGCCATCCCTGGCCCCCCACCCACAGCCCTTTATGGGTGGCCGTGAAACCACCCGGTGTTGCCCTGCCAGGGGTGGCTTTAGCATTGCGCCGGGTGGTTTTGGGGTGGCTCGCGGCCACCCCTTTCCACAAATGGGGTGGCTCAAGCCAGCCCAAGGGTGGTTTGGGGTGGCTCGAGCCACCCCTGAGGTGGTCTTGGGGTGGCTATAGGGGTTGGGTGTCACCCTTGGTTACCCTTCAATTTGTTCTTTTTTTTTTTTTTTTTTTTTAAGATTTAATTTTTTAAATTAAATTAATAAAAAATTAATATTTTAATCATATAAAACAGAGAGTTTTGAGTGAACTAACGTCTGTTAAAAATTTTTGACGGTAGAGAGTTTATTGTAGTTTCGATTGACCCAGGGAGTCAATTTCCAAAAAAAACACCTAGGGAGTTTTTAATGAAAGCGCGTTGACCTAAAAAGTTTATATCTAAATTCTCTATAAATTAAAACATACTTTGTTTCTATATTTGGTGAATGAATACTACTGGCTAAATTTGGTGAGCATTGTTTCAATTCACCAAATATTTGTATAACTAGTCGGATGCACCTCATTTTACCCCATTTAAACATCATCGCTAACCAAAATAATGTTGCCATAATTGCACATGTAATTCTCGTGAGTATCGTAAATCTTGTTTGATCTTTGTATTCAATGATCGGAGGGACATAAATTGAAGTGATAAAACAGAAATTTTTTTGGCACCTCATCTGTCTTCTAACTTCGCCATGGCACAAGGGCATTATATGAATTTTTCACAAATTCAACCCCTACCTCTCTTGTTAACACGTGGGCTAGGCAACAAGGAAATTTTAGAAATGTCTTTTCTTGCTTTAGAATGTAAGTCATGCATATGGTGTATGGTGTAAGTAATAAGATTATCATACAAGATCTTAGCTAGGCCATATAAACTTTCCAGTCTTAAAGCTTTTCGTTTTCAGCCTGTAATTCCCTGCATAATTAATACCTATATTTTTAATAATAAAATGAAACAATGATGCATATGAAAAATCACAATTATATATATATATATATATATATATATATATATATATATATTCATTCAGTCATATTAAATTTTATATTACGCATATGTCTTGACTAGGTCCTGGCGGTGACCTGACTGAGTCTCGCGAGTCTTGACAAACTCTCGGCTGGGTCCCGGTCTTCGGGTCTCATCGGAGTCCCGATTGGGTCCCAACAATGTCCTAGTTAGGTCCTGGTGGATCCCATTGAGGTCCCAATCAGGTGCTGGAGAATTCTTGGTTGAGTCCCAGTGGGTCTTGGCAGTGTCGCAATTGGGTCTTGGCAGAGTCTCATCAGTGGCTTGTTGAAGTCCTAAAGGGTCCCAATTGCGTCCTGGCTGGATTTGTGGATTTGAGAATGAAATGCTCAACTTTGAAAAATGTTTTACGGTTTTTAAAAAATGAAAACCTTTTTTCGAAAATTAAAAAGGCTTTTTGGGTTAAATCGAAAATATTTTTTATTGACTATTATTTTTATCGCACCAAACACTCAAAAATACAAAAAAAAAAACATTTTTCAAATTCATTTTAAGCCAAACAAATATAGCGTTAATGATATATTTTTTTTCTTTTAGGGGACTTGTTTCTTAAGAGGTCCGAAGACGATCACCTAACTCACCAAGAGTCAAGAGATGTAGCCGGCACTGCATTAACGTTGTTGGACCGGAGTTTTGTTAACGTGTTTTTGGACTAACATTAATGTTGACAAATGACAAGAATGCATAGCTTTGCTTTTTCCATAGCAAGAATTAATGCAAAGCTTTTATACGGAAATTACCGTCCACATGGGTCTGTTGAAGAATGATGGATATCGAAATACAAATATATATGCAGCGAACACAAGACAGAGACCGCCAAATTAACGTTTGAAAATTATATGAAGAGGACAAAAAGGCAGTGGTCCTATATACACTACAAGAGATTAGGTCTTTAGGGGCGACTTTGAGTCACCCCTAAAGGTCCTAAAGTGGACGCTGTTGCCAACAGCGTCGACTTTTCGACCCTAAAGGTGTCGACGCTAATAGTCCGACCCTAATGATCAAATGTTTGATTATCAAGGTCCACTTAAAAGTCGACCCTAATGATCACTTTTAGCGTCCACTTTATCGACCCTAAAAGTCACAATGTTTTGACCCTAAAGATGATGTACACGGAAGCGAAAGTCGACCCTAATAGGCAAGCATTAGGGTCCACTTTTAGTTAACCATTAGGGTCCACTTTGTCGACCCTAATGGTCCTTAAAAAAAAAAAAAAAGAATAACTATCAGCGTCCAAACTAAAGTGGACGCTGATAGTTAACCATTAGCGTCCACAAAGTAGACCCTAATGGTCCTCAAAAATTTTTTTAAAAAAAATAAAAAATAAAAAAAAAATTAACTATCAGCGTCCAAACCAAAGTGGACGCTGATAGTTAACCATTAGCGTCCACAAAGTAGACCCTAATGGTCCTCAAAAATTAAAAAAATAAATAAAAAAATAAAAAATAAAAAATTACCTATTAGCGTCCAAACCAAAGTGGACGCTAATAGTTAACCATTAGCGTCCACAAAGTGGACCCTAATGGTCCTAAAAAATTTTAAAAAAAATAATCTGCGATCAATCGCACTTGGAGTGCGATCGATCGCAGTACCAGTAGGTTTTCGACATTTTGCGATCGATCACAGTTGGAGTGCGATCGATCGCAGTACCAGAAGGTTTTCGACATTTTGCGATCGATCGCAGTTGGAGTGCGATCGATCGCAAAATATAAAAAACCTACTTGAAAACCCTCTGGTACTGCGATCGATCGCACTCCGATCGCACTTGGAGTGCGATCGATCGCGGAACCAGGGAACACTGGTATGAGTAACAGACATCGGCTAACTCCTAACCACAATACTTCTAACATATATCAATAACAGTCGCACTAATACATGTTAATTATGAGCAAAAGGAGAGGAGCAACATAGCTAGGTTGTCTGTTAATGAACCATTAATCCTTTAATCAATAACAAATTTTCCATCTTTCAGAACCAGAAACATCAAACACCAAAATACCCAAATAGCATTTATCTTTCCCTCCACTTTCTTGGCAATCAAACCGAGGGTAAACTGAAACCGCACTACCAAAAAATCGAAAGAATACAGTCACTAATCCAACCCCAAATTCGCAATGGATACAAACACATCAAACAAAACCCAAAAATTAACACAAAAATTGCAAAAATTTAAAGTTTAAAGAGGTCTAATGAAAATAGGGACATAAAAAAACCATTAATCCATTAATCCATTTGTCTTCTCTCTAGCGAGCTCAGCTTCCTACAATAGGGACATAAAAAAACCAGATCTAATGAAAATACATTAAACCACACCACACTACAGTATAGAACAACATTAATACCCACAGCCAGTGTTTGGAAATGTATAGAAACTAGCTACAAGCAGATGAACAGAAACTTCAATAATAATCCAAATGTGTATATTATTATCCAAAGGTTATTACTACGATGGTCATTTTTCAATCAAGCCTTGTCCATCAACTTGAGATTGGATAAGTAAATTTTAGAACTCAGGAAGCAAATCCCACAGCATTCAACAACAAATCTTAAAACCAAAAGCAAATTCCTAACATGTAAACAACTTTCAATAAAAAAAAAGAAAAGGACAAAGCAATGTAAAAGGAACGTAAAACATTTTTCATGAAGTTTATGGGCAGTCGATTTCCATCCATAATGAATTAATTTGACTCAAACCAGATATTCTAAAACCCAATAAAATTAAATATAATGGATAGATGATTCATCTTTTACACCCATCAATTGCTGGCCTGAGGTAGATTGTTCTACACTCTTTAACATGGAAAACTTCTAATAACTACATAAATAAAAAGAATTCGTATATAAATTGAAATCTTTAAAATCATATGCTTTACAGAAAGATAATATACTCCTAATGTATACTACCACCTGCAATGATTTGACATCTTTACGCTAACAAAATATGCAAGATAACTCCCTCCCTATGGAATGGTTCTTTCCCAAGACAAGAAATAAATAAAAAGCAAACTTTTTTTCCTTTTCCTTCTTGGAGATCGTTAAACTTCAAAACCAAAACATTAACAATGTAGGAAGAGAAGAGAGTTGAACAAAGTGTGTATTATGCAAGACAAGCAAGAAGAAAAATACAATCAAGAATATATGTACATAATGCAATCAAGAATATGTGTATTAAAGTAATCTTAATCTCAAGGTACATAATGCAATCAAGAATATGAAAATAGAAATTTGTTTTTTAGCTGACTGCACTATTGCCCTTCCCCATCAAATCAATCAAAATGAGAATCTTCTAGAAAAGGATATAGAGGTCAAGAACTTAAATAAACAACCAACTTCTTTAGCAAAACAAGACAAGACATTGACATTTTCTTACTCCTTTTTGATGTTTTTGGATACAAAAGAAGCTCACCACTAACAAAGAAGGCATCTGCTCAAGGAAAACAGAAAGGGACAACTCAAACCATATGCCAAACAAAATGCAGCAATCAGAGACTACAGACCTAATAAGCAGAGCATTAATCTGCAATATGGTTTTTTCATACCAGGAGGATTACTAGTCAACTACAACTCTTCTTTGAAATCGTCTTTTTTGGGGGGACTAGTATTATCCAGCTTGCTTTTCTCATTGTGGAGCTCTGCAACAAGTTTCTCCAAAGGAGGATCTCCAGGCCTTCGAAAAACTTGATCCCCAATCTTCATCTCATATGCCTCTGCTTGGTTCAACACAAAATCCTTCAACTGGGAAAATGCATAAATATCAGAAACTCAATGTAGACAGTAATAATGTGCTTCTCATTTCGATTACTGAAGGTTTTGTTTGTTTGTTTGCGAAAAAGATACACATCTAATACGGATGAGCAAGTTCTTCAGTGAACATAGTCAAAAAATCTCAGTAGTAAATGGATGTTATCCTCTTTGGACTTGGAGAACAAAAGCATACCTCAGATGTATCTTGGCCTCTTTCCATACTGAACATGATTGTGCTCAGATCAACACCCATGAACTTCGCCTCAATAGCTCCGGTTCTCAAAACTTTTGTCCATTTCTTAATAGTCTCAGCTACCATATCCTGAAGAAAACAAGAGCAGAACACAATTAAAAAGATTTCCCTCTACTTGCATAATTTACCACCAGAAACAAAGATAAGAAAAAAGAGACTAAAACAAGAACCGGAAAACACATACAAAACGAATGATGTGAAAATTAGCATTTTGAAATTAATGGCTAATTTTCATTGTCACGTCATCTCAATTGTATGGTAGTTGTACAGATTACTAACCGGCATTACTCTTTTACTAATTAGTCTATACTCGCAACCAGAACAGTACTCACAATAGCAAAGCTATAATATATTAACATATCCCAAATCAAACAACCACTACTCTAATTTTTAATGTGATCCCAAAATGCAAACCTTTTCTTTTAAGGTAATTCCTAATCCAGATCTTAAATTGACAAAAATATTCAATTGGCCATTTATTACTCTAATTTCTAATAACTTAATAAGTAACCAAAGAAACTAAATATAGATCGAATTTCATGTCAAAAACTCACAAACCTCTACTCCAATGACAGAAATTGAGCGGGGCCATACATGGAAATATTCAGTTACTTTCACCATAGTCATTCACAATTGCAGCTCATATACATATCAAACAAGATTAATATACTACAAATCAAAAAATTAACCAAATAAATAAGTCACAAAAACCAAAACCCATAAATAATTACTCACAAAATCACAAACCCAGTTCACATTTCAGCTTCAATCCAATCAAGAACCAAACTTTTCATTACCCGGGACCGGCGAACGCCCAGTCGGAGCTTAACGAATCCGAAAGCGAGCCCGGAATGCCGCTTCATCATCTCGGCCTGGATCTCTGGCGCCGACATGGTCGACAAATCGGAGGGACGGAGATCGAGCTCCGGCGAGGGCGTCGATTTCTTGCCCCATTGCTTCCAGGCGTCGTCCTCCTCGTCGTTGACGACGTCGTCGAGATTGTCCGTGATGTGGACCCTTCGGTTTGAGGCCTCGGCGAACAGGGAGGTGAGCAGCAGGAGAGAGATCGAGTGAGAGGGGGGTTATTTTTGAGGGAGAGAGATCGAGAGTGAGAGTGATGAGGGAGGTGAGTGAGAGAGGGTGAGGTGAGTGATGAGGGATTTTGGTGTTTTGAGGATTGGGGGAAAAAAACGCGGTACTTAAAATTTTTGTCCAAAAATTTCAGAAACTGCGCCACTGGTAATTGGCGCTTTATTTTTCGCACTCGTCAGCGGCGACTCTTAAGAGTCGCCGCTGTTTGGACCAAATAGCGGCAACTTTTGTTGCCGCTAATTACTTTAATTTTTAAAAAATAATTTTAATTTAAAATGTAGGGTCAATTTGAAATTCTATAACATTTATAAGGGTATAAAAGTCATTTTTCAGGAAACATATAATTCACAAGATATTTTTTTATAATTTATTAATAGCTTAAATTTTTTAAATAAAAATAAAAAATTCACCAATAATTAAAATAAAAATAACGATCAATCAAACTAATTCGCTAGGATCAATCAGATGTTCATATACACAAAAATATAGGAAATTATATATATATATATATTCACATTTGCTCTTATCTTCACATTTAAATAAGAATAAAAAATAGAAAATTTCAATAATGGTATATAAATCGAACTAATTCACTAGGATCGATCGGATGTTCGATCGAACATTTGATCTTATCACGATCAATCGAACTAATTCATTAGGATCGATCGGATGTTCGATCGAACATTTGAATCTATCACGATCAATCGAACTAATTAATTATGATTGATCGGATATTCGATCAATCTTTCAATTTCAATTGTTTCAAGTTTGATCGATCATTTGATTCTATCACAATAAATCGAACTAATTCACTAGGATTGATCGGATGTTCAATCAAACATTTGATCTTATCACAATCAATCGAACTAATTCACTAGGATCGATCGGATTTTTGATCGAATGTTTGATCCTATCATGATTAATCGAACTAATTCACTAGGATCGATCGGATGTTCGATCAAACATTTGATCTTATCACGATCAATCGAACTAATTCACTAGGATCGATCGGATTTTTGATCGAATGTTTGATCCTATCATGATTGATCGAACTAATTCACTATGATCGATCAAATGTTTGATCGATCAATTGATCCTATCACAATAAATCGAACTAATTCACTAGGATCGATCGGATTTTTGATCGAATGTTTGATCCTATCATGATTAATCGAACTAATTCACTATGATCGATCAGATGTTTGATCGATCAATTGATCCTATCACAATAAATCGAACTAATTCACTATGATCGATTGGATGTTCGATCAAACATTTGATCTTATCACGATCAATCGAACTAATTCATTAGGATCGATCGGATGTTCGATCGAACATTTGATCCTATCACGATCAATCGAACTAATTAATTAGGATTGATCGGATATTCGATCAATCTTTCAATTTCAATTGTTTCAAGTTTGATCGATCATTTGATCCTATCATGATCGATCAAACAAATGCACTAGGACCAAACGGATGTTTGAACGAACCTTTAATTTGTTTGAAGTTTGATCGATCATTTGATCCTATTACGATCGATCGAATATCTTATAATTTATATAAAATAAATAATGACATATTATCGGAGGTAAATTTGTGTCTCCGTATTTGCACATGGCCAGTTGTTGAATTGCAAGGTATCAATATATTTTCACTTACAACTGAGAGGAATTATTTTACGGTTTAGATTTTATTTTGTTCTATTTAACAGTGTAAAATCTTTCCATAAGGTATCAATATATTCATCATATAATATATATACACTATTAGATCTGTAAAATTTAATATGAATTATGAAATGAGAATTAACTCTTCAAATTAGTCCAAATGTAACTTCTAACCAAATGGCAAATATATACAAATTAAAATCTTTCTTTAGGAGGATGGAATTGACGGTACATATTATGTCACTTTATTTGAAAATTTTACATAATGCAGTGATATATACACAATTTTAGTACTCAAATATTGGGTTTGAACCTTCTGTTACTACGATCAATCGCACCTTGGGTGCGATCGATCACAGTAACAGAAGATTTAAGCACATCTCATCAATTTTAATTTTTTATTTTTTTTTTAATTTTTTTTACCTACTCTTTAGGGGCGATAAAGTCGCCCCTAATAGTTAAGCATTAGGGTCGACTTTTAAAGTCGACCCTAATGATGGGTCTTTAGCGTCCACTTTTAGTGGACGCTATTGGTCATCAATGTATTTTTTTTATTTTATTTTTTATTTTTTTTACCTACTCTTTAGGGGCGATAAAGTCGCCCCTAATAGTTAAGCATTAGGGTGGACTTTTAAAGTCGACCCTAATGATGGGTCTTTAGGTCCACTTTTAGTGGACGCTATTGGTCATCAATGTATTTTTTTATTTTTTTTTTTATTTTTTTTACCTACTCTTTAGGGGCGATAAAGTCGCCCCTAATAGTTAAGCATTAGGGTCGACTTTCAAAGTCGACCCTAATGATGGGTCTTTAGCGTCCACTTTTAGTGGACGCTATTGGTCATCAATTTATTTTTTTATTTTTTTTTAATTTTTTTTACCTACTCTTTAGGGGCGATAAAGTCGCCCCTAATAGTTAAGCATTAGGGTCGACTTTGAAAGTCGACCCTAATGATGCATCTTCAGCGTCCACTTTTAGTGGACGCTATTGCTCATCAATTTTAATTTTTAATTTTTAATTTTTAATTTTTTTTACCTACTCTTTAGGGGCGCTAAAGTCGCCCCTAATAGTTAAGCATTTGGGTCGACTTTGAAAGTCGACCCTAATGATGCGTCTTCAGCGTCCACTTTTTGTGGACGTTATTGCCCATCAATTTGAATTTTTAATTTTTTTAAAATTTTTTTTACCTACTCTTTAGGGGCGATAAAGTCGCCCCTAATAGTTAAGCATTAGGGTCGACTTTGAAAGTCGACCCTAATGATGCGTCTTCAGCGTCCACTTTTAGTGGACGCTATTGCTCATCAATTTAATTTTTAATTTTTTTTAATTTTTTTTTACCT
>NC_081541.1:16358682-16375244 GCF_901000735.1 Corylus avellana
GAAAGGAAAAGAATAAACCCGAAACTTGAATTTGAAGAGCTCCAATTCTTCTCCTTGAGAATTGTGTGTTTATTCTAAAGGTTTAAGGGTCTATTTATAAGCCTTAGGAACACTCTAGAAACCCTAAAAATTGTAGGGTTTGAGCCATAGTTCGCACAAGGCTTCAAAACCCTAAAAGAAAACACTTTCCAGAATAGGGCTGCGGCTGACTTGCTCTTCACGCATGGGTGTGCTTGATCGCATCCCGTGTGCGATCGATCGTAGGATTATGATCGATCTCTTGTGTTCGGCGCTCGATCGCAAATGCGAACGAGGCTGCTTGTTGTGCGCACGAGCGCACGCCTTGCGCTCGTCTGGTCCTGTTGCTTGTAGTGCGCTTGATCGCCACTCCCCTGCGATCGATCACACTACCAGAGCCTCCAGCTTTTCCCAAAATTGCTCTTTAAGCCCCATACTTCTAGATTTGCTTCCTTTTCCTCCAAAAACCTATAAAACTAGGAAAACACAAAAATGAAATAATATTGTATAAACTAACAAAACTAAGGAATTAACACATATAAGTTAATGGCTAAAATATGAATATTTTGGTGCATAACATACCCTCAAACTTACATATTGCTAATCCCTTAGCAATACAAAACTAAATACAAAATGAAAAAGAAGAAGAAAGAAAGCAGAAAACAAAGATAAATCCATCTTTCGTGGGATGTATAATTGCATTTAGAATATGCAATAAGCCTTTTAAACCCCTAGGAATTCCCTAGAGAACGTGTGAAGTCTCCTGATGGTTTTCCAGAAATGTTACTCACAAACATTATGCATAAGTTCATGTTATCCAAAATTAAGGTATCACTCAAGATCATGATTTTCATTCATTAGCAAACTTAAAAGGATAAACTCCATCTTCACAATGAATTGGAATTTGAAAGTTTAATCACTTACAAAAGACATGCTAAGGCATCACAAGTTCGAAATAGTATAAGGTGAGCTAGTACATAAATATGAAGCTTCCAATTATTTTCAATGTGCAATGTCTCAATATCTCAAAGTTCACTGAAATCTCTATTAGAATGAATATCTATGGCATAACTTTCTTTTTTCTCTTTTTTTTTTTTTTTTTTGGTCAGGTTGTGCAATGTTTGGTTCCTTTAAGCTTTCTAATTGACCCATGTAATGATTGTTAAGTCAATGACTTCCAAACTAGATGGTTTTAGGGCATTAGATGTAAAACACCCCTAAGGACTTACTAACTTGAGTCAAAAAGGCTACGAAACAAACTAGCCATGACTTTAACCAAATCAAAATTCTTCACCTTTTGACATGAATATTCAATGCTTTGAGATAAGAGGTCCAGTTACTTAGTGAAAAGTTTATCGATAATCATTTTTTTTTATTGCGTGTATATATATATATATATATTTTCAAACAACAAAACTAAAAACAAAATGAAACTAGGACAGAGTGTGTGTAAAGTGTTCCCATACCCCTAAACTTAAATTACACATTGTTCCCAATGTGTCTATAACATGGAAAGAATTTACCCGAGATATAGACGAAACTGTTTGGAATAGCATGGCTCATAGCACACCCCCAAACTTGAATGGAAGCACACTTGTCCCTGCAAAATAAAACACTAAAACAAATAAAAAGGAAAGAAAAACAAAACTAAAGATAAATATAAAAATAAAATGAAAAACAAATAGAAAAATAACAGGATAAACAATGGGGTGCCTCCCATGAGTGCCAAGTTTAACGTCTTCAGCTAAACTGCTGTTCTCCTCTCATTGTTGTCCCAAAGAAGATGCTTCTGATGGTGGTGGAAATCAGTTTAGAATGGACTTCATTAGTACTTCTAGGTCGGTTAATCTTTGGTCTATCAAAACTTTCTCCTCCTGAGCCTCCCGTCTTTGATCTGCTAGCCCTTGTCAGAGTTCCGCCACTTCTTCATTGATAGAACGATATTGTGCTACGCGTAGAGTGACAGTCTCCTCCTCTTCTTTTGCTTCCTGCTCAACTGCAGGTTCATCTTCTTCCATAGGCTCTTCCTCAAACTCCTCCGCCTCGGCTGCAGGTGCTTGAGGTACCCTTGGCATGTGTGAACAACTTTGATTCCAATGTCTAATACCAAACCGAGGGGTCTTGGTGACTGGTTCATTTGCTAAGGTTGCCTTTATGCCCTTTTTTCGAAGTATGAAAGTGAGTAAATATGGAAAGGGCATCCCCCATGAGTTGGTGTTCTCAACTGCCCCTAAATGCACCCCATTCTAGAATTTGTGAATTCGGCTCCAAACAATAGCAGGAATGGAACACCAAGCACCTTTATGAAAGGCGCAAAGTGTTTGAAGGAATAGATCTTGCCTTTGAGTTTTGTGTCCAAAGGGAAAGGCATTGCGATGCAGAATAGAGTCCATAAGCCAGAGTTGTGGAGGCATCTTAGCCCTACTGCCGACATTATTATGCGTGTCTGCAAACTGCCCTTGACACATGTCCGTAATTATTTCTGCAGCATAGAATTTGAGAGGTTGTGCTGCAAGATGTGCTTCCTCTGGAGGATGCATATCATTGCACTTTAGAGTAGTCGCAATGTCAGCTGAAGTCATCTCAATATCTTTGCCTTGAATTGTTGAGGACAGGATACCCGGCCTGGTGCAGTTGAAAGACAGATGCTTATAGAACTCTGCTATAAATTTCTTATATGAAGTGGAGGTGACGGGCTTGAACATTTTCTTTAGCCCATGGCGTTTGAATTCTTCAACCACCCAACGAGTAGCTTCAAGGTTTTGAAAGTCTTCTCGAATTGCAAATGTTGCCTCAAATAGAAGCTTCCTCTCCTCACAAGTGGGTCGGGAGAGAGTGGTTTGAGTTTCAACAACCCAAGAGGATGAAGCTCGAGCTTTAGGCATTGTGCAACTTGGTTCAAGAATTTTGTCGAACACCTAGTGTGCAGCTTCAAAACCAAGGGTTGTAAAATCATAGTAGAATGGTACCCAACCCCCTGCAAAACAAGAGTAAACCAACATAGAGGACAAGCACAAACAATAATGATGGGCTGTGCTTGCCAAAACAGAGAAAAATGGAGAGAGAATGGGAGAAATCAAAAAAATGGTTTTGGGCGAAAATGGGGAAAAACAAAGATGGAGGGATGGTGGTGAGAGTGTGTGAGTGAGGGTGGCGTGCGGCAGTGGAGGGCGGTGCAGTGGCCGGTGAACGGTGCTTGATGGTGTGGCAGTGTCGGCTGACTAAGGTTAGGGTACTGGTGGTTCACGGAGCAAGAGGAAAGAGTGACAAGGGAAAAATGACCTAATATAGGTCACATGACCCTCTGCCCGAGTGCGCTTGATAGCGCGCAAGGTGCGCTCGATCGTACTCGTACAGTGGTGTGCGTGTGTGGTGGTGATGCGCTCGAATGCATGCAAGGTGTGCTTGGTCGCACAAACAGAATGTCAAATTTTTATTTATTTATTTTTATTTTTTTTCACAAAGGATTGCAAAATGAACAACATCATACCAAAGTAAAGAAAAACAGACACCAAATTTAAATAAGAACACTAAAATTACTACGGAAAATAACAAAAAGATAAAAATTGACACAATGTAAAGGAAACCAAAGGATAGAGATTTGTACCGCACTTAGTGGCCTTAGTACCACTAATCTGAACAGATGCGCTTGAGCTCTTGGACTACTCAAATGCTTTCAACAGTAGCATCAGTGCCACTGTTTTGGGGAGATGCACTTGAATTCCACTGATTGTGGCTCAAGTGCTCTTGGTGGTGCTACATATTGGACAGACTGGAGTGCCAAATCTTGTGATGCCAAATCTTGATCTCTTGGTGTAAAGTTCATTTCAAGGTATGGCTTTACTCTGTGTCCATTCACCTTGAATGTCTGATTCTTCTGTGGACTATGAACGTCCAAAGATCCATGGGGAACACTTGGGTGATAATATAAGGACCAAATGATGTGGTATTTTTTGTGACCAAAAATATCAATTAAACATAACCACTCGCAATAGGACGAATCTTTGTAGGATACAGTTATATTGAAGGTGTCGAACCTCAGGGACTGCAGGGGTTTAATTATCAAAATTAAAAGATCAAAGTTAACTTAATTAAAAGAGAGTGATTTGTTTGTGTGAATTTAAAGTGCATAAAATTAAACGGAAATAAAGGAAGTAAATATATGAGAGAGAGAGTAGGGTATTGATTTCACCACGATCTGCACACCAATGGTTAACCATATTTAATTCTACCAATTCTTTCTATGCATGTTATAATTTAAACAAGAAAACATATAAATTCATGCAATCAACGGAATAGTATAACCCATCTTCGGTTGGCATGGATCGTCTACCTAAATTACACTAAACTAGGGTGTAGTACGATCCGTCTTTCCTAGGTATGGTCTATCTAACCCTATTGATTACATGCCAATTAAGAACCATTGTATAACCATCATTCTTATAATCACAGAAATAAAAATGATTTGAGTCAATAATAGTAAAATAATTTCTAAGACAAGATAAGAATTTTACTAATATTGAATTGAAATTAAAGAACAATTGCATTTAATATGAAGAACAGAAATCAATTGTAGCAATCCTCAGAGTTATACAATCAACATCCATAAATTGAAAAACTAGAAATTAAATACAATCAAACCATTGTGCTTGGAAAGGGTTACATCAATACCCCACAATTGGGTTTAGTTGCTCATGATCTTCTATGCTTCAAAGACAATTTTACTGAATTTTGCTCTAGAAAGCTGTGTGTCTATTTACAATGTTTAGAGCCCTATTTATAGGGATTAGGAGAACCCTAAAACCCTAGAAATCCTCAGAAAATTGGAAGTCAATCTCCCAGTCCCATTGGGAGACTGAAAACCATGTCCATGCTGGAAAAGGATTTCTACCGTGCTGTACACGCCTGAGTGCGCTCGATCCGAGGTCTTGTGCGCTCGAGCTTAACTGTTGTGCGCACGAGCGCATTGCGCTCGATCCCAGGAGTGCTGCGATCGATCCTAGATCCAAAATGCTCAACTTGTTGTCCTTTTAAGCCCAATTTCCAATGATTTGTCAAACGAGACCTAAAACACAAAAAAAAAAAAAAAAAAAAAAAAACAAAAACAAAAACAAAAACAAAAACAAAAACAAAAACAAAAAACAAAATAAAACAAATAACAATGCTAAGGAATTAACATATGTAAATTAAGGGACTTGAATGTGCAACATTCGGCGCTTATCACCAAACCATCTAGGCTTTGGCTTACCTGGGAAGAGTCTTAATCTTGAATTGTAGATCAATACCTTCTGTCCCACATGAAACTCCTTCTTGACCAGTGTCTTATCATGATATATCTTGGTTCTTTCCTTGTAGAGTTTGGTATTCTCATATGCATCATGCCTTTATTCCTCTAATTCATTTAGTTGCAGGTTCCTCTTGTCACCAGCTTGTTTCATGTCAAAGTTGAACTTCTTGATGGCCCAATACGCTATGTGCTCCAACTCCACAGGTAGATGACATGCTTTCCCAAAGCCTAACCGATATGGGGACATATTGATAGGCGTCTTGTATACAGTCCTATAAGCCCATAGTGCATCATTCAAGCACAGAGACCAATCCTTTCTGTTGGGATTCACTGTCCGTTCTAGGATGCTTTTGATCTCTCTGTTGCTTATCTCCACTTGACCACTGGTTTGAGGATGGTATGGAGTGCCAACCTTGTGTGTGATCCCATACTTCTTTATCAAAGAAGCAAAAGTATAATTGTTGAAGTGGCTACCTCCATCACTAATTATTGCCCTTGGCGTCCCAAACCTAATAAAGATGTTATCCTGCAAAAACTTCACAACCACTTTGTGATCATTAGTCTTTGAGGGGATAGCCTCGACCCATTTAGACACATAATCCACACCCACAAGAGAGTTCATGAGAGGCTGTGCTTAGAGAGAAGAATTATTCTGAGCCTAGTTGTTCCTCTTAAAGGATCATTGTTAGTTTGATTGTGAGCTTCATTGAGAAGTCAATCAGAACGGTTTGGTAAAGGAGAATCACATTGAAGAAGATTGTGAGCGAGGAGACAAGTTGGATGCTTGCTGATCGTACAGAATCAAGGTCTTGCATCAGTTTGTAAGTGTTCCTAGTGTTTGTAATCTCTGAATATCTTTTCATTGTGATTTTCTGGGTTTAGCTGCCCCGGAGAGGTTTTACTTTTAGATTGATTTCTAAAAAGTTTTCTCTTCATCACCAAAATATTTGTGTCTACATGCTTTATTGCTTTACATATTTTGGTGCTTGAATTGCTTGTTGCTTCATATTATTAATTTCGCATATTATGTGATTTAAACATGTTAAGCATTTTTCAATTGGTATCAGAGCGGGTTCACTCTGTGAATGATTAAATTCCTGAGTGTGATCCTTGTTTCATGTTTAAGATGTCTCAAACCCTTAAAACTGTGGCTAATTTTGCTGGATCTAATTGTGGCTATTGGAAGTCCCGTATGAAAATTTTCTTAAAATCCATAGTCGTTTGGTCTGTTGATGAGTGCCAAATATTGCATATTTGAGCCCCTTAATTTACATTTGTTAATCCTTTAGCCGTATTATATTCTAATATTTTGTGTTAGTTTTGTGTTTTTAATGTTTTGTTGGTTGCTAAAGGAAAACTGCAGGTTTAAGGTGCAAAATGAAAAGTTTTGAAGAAAGCACACTTTGAGAAGACATAGATGATGTGATTAAATTTAACCAAATCAAGGAAAGGAATAAATTGAAATTTCTCTAATTGGAGTCAAAATCGGATTGGATTAAATTTCAGATTCTACACACGTCTTAATATTTTGACCATAACTTTCAACTCAAGTATCGGGTTGAGGTGAATCCAGTGGCGTTGAAAAGCTAACTCAAAATAATACAAATCATTACAAAAAGGATTTTCCTAATTCGGATGTATGCTATGCCACAAGGGTCTCGCAATATAAGAACGGAAATCTTGATGAATCCTATTCCGATTTGTACTAGGATTGTTTCCTAATTTGACTAGGAGAATGAAGTACGATTTTTCTAAAATTTCTAGGGCTTCTAGGGTTTGTTTGCTCCCTATAAATAGGACCTAATGCTTCAAGAAAGGGGAGGAGGCTACAGAGGCTGCAAAGTATGAGGCCTACGTCCGGTGGTCCCCCATCGTACATCCTTACTAGAGACAAAGGCGTACGTCCGGCAACCCTAGCATACATACGGTTAGAAAGGGTTAAGCTTGGGCTTATGCTTCAAAATGAATTTAGGAGTTTTTAGGCTATAAGTGTGGGCTTAGGTCCTTTGTTATAAAACTGGGTTTTACATAAATTCTTTAATCGTTCTTTGTAGAAAATCTTTTAATGAAAACAATTGTTAATTCTCACTTGCAATCATTTTGAAGGATAGAGGCTCACCTCAAATAAATAGCCGATATCGTCAAAGGAGAAGAAGAAGAGCTTCAAAGTCAGTCAGTGGCCAATCCTTATGGACATTACATGGAGGATCAGAGTACTTCCTATTTTGAGCAAGCTATCACCATATTGAGGAGTGAAGAAGTGGTCAAAAATCACATGGAAGAGGACGAGCAAATTGAGGTCCCACAGAATCTACATCGAAAAAAAGGAAAGGAAGTGAGCACAGAGGCTTCTTCAACATCAATTCCCGAATTACTAAGAGACTAGGAAAGTGTTCTGTTGGTGCTATTAGACAAGCAAATTGAGGCCATCAAGGTACAAAAACTCTCTGAGTATTCTCCTCATGTTATTCCAGTTCATGATTCCCTTTCAGATGAAAAATTGTTTGAGAATACTCAGAGTGATCTACCCCGAGCTATGGACATTTGGAATTACATACTTGTAGGTAAAATTCATTCTCTTTGGTCCAAGAGGAGATTAGGATTCTGTTGACTTGGCAGATCCCATATATTTTGACTAAATGAGTCAGTTTCATAGGTTCGAGCACAGGACCTGTGCACTCGAGCCCTCCATCAGGACAGGGTACATGATTTCCATCTAGGTTTTCTCATTTCCATTGTTGTTCTATTTTCATTTTTTTTTTGACTATATTTTTACAACAATGTGTTGCACTTGACGTGTATTTGGTTGGAGTATCACTTATTTGTTTTTAAGGACAAGTGTTCTTACATTCAAGTTTGGGGGTATGCTATGAGCCATACCTATTTCAACTAGTTTTCTCATCTCCCAGGTATGATCTTTCCATTATCTATACACATTGAGGGCAATGTGTAATTCTAGTTTGGGGGTATGGGAGACACACACACACACTTTATCCAATTTTTGATAAATTCAAGTTCATGTTATTCTTTAGATTTTGGTTGATCTAGAAATTGTGATTTGAAATTCATTGCTAAGCTTAAAATGTAGAACACATGATCTAATGGCGAGAATTCTAAGTTTTGTTACTTACTTTTGACATTTGAGAATTCACTTGTTTTGATTTTAATTGCCACAAGTAAATTAGCACATAGTTTGTGAGGTATGACACATGAACCTGATTGTGTATGTTTTCAATATCTTGGGTGAAGCTGGAAAACTTGTTGGATGGATACTTTGGTGTGTATATATATATATATATATAAAAACATGAACATTGTGAGATTTTCAAAGTAACTAGACCTGTTGCCTCATAAAGCAATGAGTGTTCACATCAAAATGAGAGAATCTTGATTTGGTTAATGTCATTGCTAATTTAGTTTCGTAGCCTTTTTGACTCGAGTTAGTAAGTCCTTAGGGGTGTCTTTACACCTAATGCCTTAAAACCATCTGTTTTGGGAGTCATTGGCTTAACACTCATTACATGGGTCAATTAGAAAGCTTAAGGAAATTAAGCATTGCACAGCCTAACCAAAAAGAAAGAAAAGAAAGTTATGCCTTGGTTATTCATTCCTATGCTATCCCAGTGAACTTTGAGATATTGAGTCAATGCACATTGGAAATAATTTTGAAGCCTCATAATTATGTGTTAGTTCATTTCACTAAATTGAAATTGTGATGCCTTAGCCTGCCTTTTGTAAGTGGTTAGACTTTGGAATTCCAATTCATTGTGAAGATGGAGTTTATCCTTTTAAACTTGCCAATGAATGAAAATCAGTGTTTTAAGTGATACTTCAATCTTATGGATGACATGAATTTTTGCATAATGTTTGTGGATAACATTTCTGTTAAATCCTCACAAGACTTCACTCGTTCTACTAAGGATGCCTAGGAATTTAAAAGGCTTGTTGCAAATGCTAAATGCAATCATGTTTCCCACGACAGTGGATCTAGAATAGTTTTTGTTTTATGTTCCTTTTAATTTTAGTTTCGTATTACTAAGAGCCTAGCAATATGTTAATTTGAGGGTGTGATAAGTGCTTAATGTTACACATTCTAGCCCCTTAATTCACATATGTTAATCTCTTAGTTTTGTTATTCTGTGATGTTTTGTGTTGTTTTTGTATTTTCTTTCAGTTTTTAGTTTTTGAAGAAAATGAAGCGTTTCTGGAAAGTTCAAAGCTAAAGGGACAATTTGGGAGAAAGTTGGAAGTAGTGAGATCGAGCATAAGCACTTAGGCTCGAACGCATCAACGCTCGAGTGTAGCAAAGGAGGGATCGAGCACAATCTTGCGCTCGAGCGCACCAACTCTAGGATAGAGCGCACTCGAGCACCCAGCATACAAAATGACTCCTATTTCCCCTAGGATTAGGTTTTCAATAACCTAATTAGACTAGGAGGCTAACCTCCAAGTTTATTAGGTTTTCTAGGGCTTCTAGGGTTCTCCTAATCCTATAAATAGACTTTTGAGCATTGGGAAAAAAGATCTACAGCTTTTGGGAGAGAAATTGGAGGCTCAAGTCAAGAAGCGTTTTTGGTTTCTTCTTTTCCTTTTTATTTTCATTATGTGTAACTAAACCTTTATTAAGGGCTAGATTGAAGCCCTAATCATGTCTCTTTAGGATTTCAATATTGGTGCCGTTGCTGCAATTATATTTTGGGATACTTAACTTGATTATTTTCTATTTGATTGGATTCCTAAAATGAATGTGCCGTATCAACATATACATTTGTTTGGATTTGTTAATTAAGTCAATTTGGATAACCGAGCCCTGAGCTTAATAAAGTGACAAAAGAACCTTATCACGGGTTCATGGATTAATCAACATGAAAAACCCGGAGTAGATACCATGCCTTTGTTGTGCCAAATGCCCACCTAAATTAATAGGTAAATACTTGGTACATTTTACTTGCAAGTGCACAAGATCAAACAATAGCATAACAGGCAAATACGAGATCATTCCCACGAGGATTGGTAAATTATGTTTAGAAGTAATTTCCTATTTAATTAAACAAATAAAATTCAATTGTCATGATTGAATTTAATATAAAGAAATAAAATAAAAGATAAACTAAAACTAAAAAGGATTAGGGTTTTGATATCCACCACTAATCAGACTAATTTAAGATAACAATATGCCAATGCGTCAATTATACAAGTATATTTAATGTTTGCCAACCTAAGGGTATGGGTGTCTACTCCTTAAGCTATTGATTTCCCTAAGCAACGAATTAGGCATGTGTATTTACTCTAATTCTTTTCTTTCTTAAAGGATTTAGCATGGGTGTATACTAAGTTGTTCTTTAAGAAAGCATAAATCTGTGAAAATTGACAAACACATGAGGCCTAGGGCATGGGTGTTTACTCTCGGTTTCCCATGTTGATTAACCCAAGAACCCAGTGTGGATTTCTTTTGTTACTTTTATTAAACCCAGGACTCGATCATCCAAATTGTTTTAATTAACTAGTCCATACCACATGCATATGTTAGCCAGACAAACACATATGAGGAATTCAAGATAACAGGAATTAATTAAATTAAATACACCAAAATATAATTGTAGCGAAGGCACCAATATTGATATCATAAATAGACATGATTAGGGCTTCAATCTAGCCCTAATTAAAATATAAACTACATAACAAAATTAAAAGGTGGAAGAGAAGAAAAACCCAAACTCCTCTTGATCTAGCCTTCAGTTCCTTTCCAGAGCTTGTGCCTCATTCTCTACACCCCTTCCTAGAAGCTAAGAGGTCTATTTATAGGTTTTAGAAGTCCTTGAGACACGAGTAAACCAAAAAAATTCGTACGATTTTACTCCTATTACAAGTGGGACTTGCAAAACCCTAATATGGAAAGAACAATAATTTGGCTACTTCTGATGTGTCACCTGCACACGGGTGCGATCGATCGCAACCCGTGTGCACTCGATCGCACATCTATAATCGAGACTCTTTTGTTGTGCACACAATCGTACATGGCCGCACTACTGCTTGTCTTCTCTGGTAGTGCACTTGATTGCAGGGAACTTGCGATCAATCGCACTGTCAGGAACTCCAATTTTTTCCAAATTCTCTCTTTGAGCCCAAATCTTCCAGATTTACTTCCTTCTCTTCCAAAAGCCTACAAAAGCATGGAAAACACATAAAAGAACTAAAATAACACAAATTAACAACACTTAAGGAATTAACACACATAAGTTTAAGGGCTAAAATATGGATATTTTGGCACTTAACAGCCTTTAGGTTTTATGTGTTTGTCGATTTCCATAGATTTATAATTTTTTTAAGATCAACTTAGTAGATACCATGCTAAATCCTTTGAGAAAGAAAAGAATTAGATTCAATACCATGCCTAATTCGTTGCTTGGGGAGATCAATAGCTTAAGGAGTCGATACCATGCTCTTAGGTTGGCAAGCATTAAGTATATTGGTATGATTGTAGCATAGGCATATTGTTTATCTTAATTGAGTATGATTAGTAGTGGATGTCAAAACCTTAACCTTTCGTTTTTATTATTTCGCTTCAAATCTTTCAATTCATGACATTCATTTAATTAATTAAGAAATTACTTTTAATTATAATTTATCAATTCTCGTGGGAATGATCTCGTATTTTCCTACTATACTATCGCTTTGATCTTGTGCACTTGCGAGTAAAATGTACAAATTATTTGCCTATTAATTTAGGTGGGTAATTGGCACAACATATGCTGCGTTCAACATATTTTGAAGAGAAATGTTTCCTCTTCAACTGCAATCAATTGCTTGAGGTGTTCCTTGCACTTTTTCCTAGCATCTGTGCAATATTTGACAAGGGTGTCATGGGACATAAGATGACTGCTGCTTTTCACTGATCCTTCATCAGAGTCCTCTTCATATGACTCACCACCAACACCTGCTGATGTAGAATCACTAGAACCTTGAATAGTGGCTTGAAATGCCATATAAACAACCTTCTTCCCCTTTTGGTCATTGGAGTTATTTGACTCTGATTCATCACTCAAAGATGCATTCATGGCATTTTCCTTAGCATTCTTCAGGTTTCCACAATCAGCCTTGATGTGATTAAATCCTTGACACTCATAGCATTGTCTTGTCTCTGAAAGATTTATCTCTTAAATCCCTCTCAGATTCTCTTTTACATAGTAGCTCCAAAGATCTTCTTCCATTCCTTTTAGCATTCTTTAGATACTTTTGAAAGTTCTTGTTTAGCAGAGCTATTGGTTCAAAATCAAAGGACTCATCGTCACTAGATTCTTCATGAACCACTTCCTTTTCCTTCTTGGAGGTTTTCAAAGCAATGTTATTTGCTTTGGAAGAGAATCTCCTACTCTCATAGGTTATTAAAGAACCTACCAATTCATCAACATCCAACAACTCAACATCCTTGCTTTCTTCAATAGCAGTTATCTTAGGATAAAAACGAGAAGGAAATGACCGAACAATTTTTTCCACCACTTTAACTTCAGTAACTCTCTCACCAAGCCCTCACATAGAGTTCACTTTCTCAATCAATTTAGGGTAAAATTCTCCGAATGTTTTATCTTCCTTCATGTTCATAGTCTCAAACCGAGATGTCAAAATTTGAAGTTTAGCCTTCCTCGTCCCTTTTGAACCTTTATGGGTCTTCTCGAGAATACCCCAAGCTTCCTTCGAGGTCTCACACAAAGTGATCCTTTGAAACTCATCTGGAGACACACAGTTGAAGATGTAGCTTAACCCTCGGTTATTCCAGTTTCTCTTCACCGTATCTTCTTTACTCCACTTGTCAAAATCACCATCTGGTTTATCAAACCAATTTTCAACAGAAATCCATATATTTTCATTAAGCCCTTTCAAGTAGGCTCTCATACGGACCTTCCAATGAGCATAGGCATTCTCACTGAAAATGGGAGGAGCATTAGAAAATGAAGTATTTGGTTCCATACCAAAGAGGTCAATGAACACACTAAAGACATGAGTCAAAAATCGAGCAAACCCGCTCTAATACCAATTGAAAGATTACTAGGATTTAGTTCTACCTCTAATTTCCTAATAAACAAAATATGGAACTGAGCCATACAACAAACATAAAACTTGCACAGGGGAATTAAAGAAACATCTCAAACATAACACAAAGTTTGTTTATGAAGTGGAAAACCCTTTAAATGCATAAATGGTAAAAACCACTATGGGGCAGCCAAACCCGGTAAATCAATATATGAAGATTCAAAGTTATAGATTTGACGATACTCACAACCTTGAGGACCTCTAGACTTAGTAAGAACAAGCTTCCCAGCTTGTCTCCATCCTGATCATCTTCACAGAGTGCATTTCTTCACCGACCCTTCGGTAGACTTATTTCTTCAAGTACCCATGGCAACAATCTTTGTGTAGGTGATTGAATAGGCAACACGCCAAACAAGAACAAATGATAGCCCGAAGCTGTATCATGTCCTCTCTTGAACAAATAACTTTCGAGACATAGCGCTCATAGAGAACTATTGAGACCTTAGTGAACAGTGCACAAAGAAAATATTTTTCAGAAGTCTGCAATGAACAGTGACAAGAAAATCCTTTTATAAGAGAAGCATTTTACTCTTCACGTCCTATCAAGAGACATTTCTCGTTATGATGGGAAGAAGAAATTCATAGATCTGAAAATTCTACATCCTAATGAGAAAGTAGTTCCGTTATGATGGGATGAACAAATGTCTCTCTTCATCACATGTCCTGTCTTAACGCACCATCTAACGAGAAAACAAGAAGCCCAACATTGGTTCCATTACATGTCCCGTCCTGACGAGGAAACAGTAGCTTCAACTTCAATCCCGTTACATGCTCGTCTTGATGAGACTCTTGACGAGAAAATAGTAACTCCCCATTACATGTTCCGTCCTAACACAACGTCTGACAAGAAAACAATAACTCCCCATTACATGTCTCGTCCTAACGACACTCTTGACAAAGAAACAATAGGCTTTTCATACAGTCTCATTAAATGTCCCGTTCTGACGGGGTTCATGACGGGAAAAAAGAAAGTTCTTTAAACAACATCTGAAAGCCTAAATGCTATTTCCAAAGTTTTAAACAAAAAGAAATACAAGAAATATCATTGAATAAGGCCAAACTAAACCTAACAAGTTATTAGAACAATTACCAAGTTGCGTAAAAGGTAAATATGCTCATATCACACGCGTGCTCAGTCAACTGACATATCGCACGTTTTTAAGGAAAGGATTCGTAAGTGTTTAATTACCTTGTACACTCGCTTGAGTCCTCCGACATTCCGAATCCCTACTATAACGAAACATGACTATAGTTATACGCAGTACTAGAGGGTTTACTAAATATACAAAAAGTCCTAACCGAATGCGTCTAGCTAAAACGTCACAAAACCCTACTTCTATGCATTCTGAACTCTAGTCGAACGTTCTGTCCAAGAAGCAAATGTTTGGGCTCGAGGGCAAACGTTCATCTAGAATAAGTAAAGAATGTTTCGACAGAGTCAAGCCTAACATAGCATCTTTAAAACTTGAAGACAAACAAGAACAACAACAAAATAACATGAATGCTGGGTGAATGGACCAGAGTTTACCTTGATTGAGCACCAAATTCGCTAATATAAAATAACTAACAAGGATTTTCTTTTCCCTCTTACTAATCCTATTAGGATTGGTACTACCAGTTTGTCCCACACTGGTTAAATCTATCACCTCTCCTAGCATACAAGCCTATAAATAGAGAAGAACCTGATGCTCTCATTACTCAATAATCATTATAAATGTTGTTTAGTAAATTTTTTGAGAACAAATATTTTTCAAATTACTTCTCAAAAATAAGTTAAAAGTTTTCAGATGTCAAGCTAGAGTCCACACTTGGTTATTTTAAGATATTGGTAAAAAGATTTAGATGTTTCATAATCTCTGAGATCAACTGTGTTCTTAAGGAAGCAAGAGGAAGAACCTTTTGTCCCAAAGCCAAGGAGTGGCCATACAGAGCAAGTAAGTGTTCTATGTTTTGTAGTTTAATTTTAAATAGTAGCGTTCTTCACATGTTTTTCTTGAAGTTGTTCCTGGCATAAGAATATTTTAATTTTTTGTTATTCCACAGCACAAACATTAGTTTTTCAAATGTATTCCCATCAACTCTTAAACTAACATATCAACCTGATGCCCACATGCTTCACTTGATTAGGACAAATGGTTAAAGTTGACATGTTATAGTCTAATTGGAATTGCCAGCTCTGACTACGAACAACGATTTATAAGTTATAAGAACCTATGACTATGATTTTATGTGTGATAATCTCTTTATTCACATCATATTTAAATGCAATATAATTTCGGGACCTTGCATGTATATAATAGGATACTACAAAATCACAAATATACATGTAAACAGTATCGTTTAATTACAATCAAACTATCATTCAACTTATTAGAGTTTAGGATACCAGTCCCAACAAAATACCAAACTTAACTTTGGAGAAAAGAGAAAGAACATGGTGCTAATGAACTGTGTTACACTAGCAAGTGAGATTGTTGCCGGGAGCAACACCAAGTTGGTGACAATATTCAGTGTAATGAGCAACACGTCCTTTTACTCTTGCAAGGTGTGCACCATGACATTCAAAATAATTAATTGCTTGAATTGTTGCTCCGAATCCTTGGTGAATGATTGGGTGAACCTTCTTCATCCAATACCACAAGGCTGTCTTGAATGAAATAACAGGGTCATTTGCAACAGTTTCAGGAGAGTTTAATCCGTCAAACCCACTGCTCTTTCCCGCCGATCCATAATTGAAATTCCATGTCAACTGAATTGGTCCACGGCCATAATAACCTTTGTTGGGATTGCAGGGATAGTATTTTGTGTATGCCTTGCTACAGTACTTCTTGGAGTGACCATGTATCTCCTTTATATAGCAAAAATCTGCATAGAAATGGAAAAGGTAAACATATTAAGAAGCACTAGCATCACTCTGAAACTCAATATATAGATTGGAGAGAGAGAGATCTTACGTCCAATTTCATGTGTAACATGTCCAAAGAAGGCTGCAATCTCACGCTTAGAGTCATCAATCGAACCAATCCTTCCAAAATCATTAAATGAATTGAGAGCTTCAATAAACGCTGCTCGTGTGTAAAATTTCTTTCCAGGACAACTTGCATCAGCCTTATCAAGTATCCCATCGAAGAATTCTGCTGTCACAATATCAGCCACCAAAACATCA
>NC_081541.1:16375344-16379249 GCF_901000735.1 Corylus avellana
TTGATAGTTTGATAAGCTACTTTAGTACCTTTTAAATATTGTGGGGTTCTATCACACAGGACTGTTAGTTTGGGAGGCTTTTTAATATTTTTTCCTTAAAACAACTACCTAGACTGATTTTGTATTTATATAGTTTTTTAGTTTAAGTCTTTTTTAACTGTTTTTTATTTTATTTCTATATTGAATATTTTTTTATAAATTAATTTATATGTGTTTTTTAATTTTAATATATTTATATTTTTTGTTTTAATTTTTATTTTGTGTTTTAATTTTGATTTTTGACTTTTTTTATTGAAACTGGTACTAATACATGAATAATATATATATTTTTTTAATTTGTTTAATTTTAAGGGTATTATATGTAATTTTCGTTTATAAATCCAGGGTATTTGGGTCATTTCAAGTTTTTTAACGCAGTTGACTGACAGAATGAAGTTTTGGAGAAGTAAATGGTAGTGTGATGTGGTTGGGTAGTAAGTTTGGCAGTTCATGGGGGTATATTGATGGAGCGTGATAGTTGAAAGGGAAAAAAGATAATTACCCTTTTTTAATTAAAAAAAAAATTTCACACCCTGATTTTTTTTTTTTTTAAAAAAAAATTAATTGTAGATTTCTTTTCAGATTTTTTATTTTATTTTTATTTTATTAAGGATATTTTCATTATTAGGAGGACATTGACAAATTTTAGTAGTTTTGTGTTTTTTTTGTAAAAAAATTTTTTTTTCAGGGGGTGGGGGGACATTGTCTTTATTGAAAGTTTAAGAGTGATATTGTCAATTGGGTTCTTGTTTGAGGGAGGTATGTGAACTTTTCTTAAAAAAAAAAAAAAAAAAAAAAAAAGAACAAAACAAAACAATCAAATATGAAGACATGCAGTGCATATCGAACTTCTTTTAAAATTTATTATTTTTTCCCCCTTTCCTAATAATTAAGAGTGTATAAATTGAGCAAGAAAGGAATTTAACTGTCAGTTTGGAAGGGCTTACATATTTTAAGATGTTAATATATCATTCCAATTAATTTCCAAGTGCAACCATAAACTCAATATATATACTTTTAACACTGATTTAATTGGTTCTAATGGTTCACGCTATCAGAATCTGTTAAGTCAGTGAAAGAAATTTAATCGTAGGGACTAAATTGTTTTTTTGGCATACCTCAGGGACATTTGAATTCATTTTGATATCACAAGGAGTTAATTGCAAATCAGGTAAACTACATGGACTTATTGTGCATTTTTCCCAAAAAATAAACTACATATATATGTTGAGACATGCTTTTTAATTGGAGGAATGCTAGGCTCACAAACAAATTTTACAAAAAAGCTTTTACAACATGATGTGGCACAACATGATTGAAAATGAGATAAATTTAAGTTTTGAGAAACACAATCATATCTACCTAGAAAGACTTTATAGAGCCAAAATTGATGGATGTCGACCATAGAAAGCAAACAGCAAATTAGAATATATACTCTTTATTTCCTTTATTTATGAGGCCATCAAATGCCCACAAAGACTATGGGCAATACAAGAAGAGATAGTTCTCTTGCACCTAATTTATTTGACTTTCTTTATTTCTTTGTATCCAAGAAATTAAAGAGAGGTTAAGAATCCTAGCAACTGAGATTATCACCGGGAGCAACACCCAATTGGCTACAGTATTGATTGTAATAGTTGATACGAGCTTGGACAAGATCAGGCTCTTTACCATCACATTCAACTGCACCATTAATCGCCCGAATTGTTGCCCCAAATCCTTGGCTTAGAACCGAGTGAACATTGTTCATCCAAAACCACAAGGCTGTCTTAAATGAAACAACGACATCTGTGGCCACTGTTTCAGGAGCGTTTAATCCGTCGAACCCAATGCTATTTCCGGCTGCTCCATAGTTGTAATTCCAGGTTAGCTGAAGTGGTCCACGACCAAAGTAATTTTTGTCTGGGTTGCATGGATACTGTGTGTTACTCTCGTCACAGTAGTCCTTGGAAGCACCATCTGTCTCTTCTATGTGGCAGAGAGCTGCCCAAACACAAACAATTTGCTTCAATATGTGCTTCTTTTTACAGTGTAATATATAGCTAAAGATGCACATCCCATTAAAATCTTTTGCAAATATATAACTTGGTTATAATTTATGTACATAAACGTTTTCATTCCAATTAAATAAATCATATATGTTAGATTATATATGTAGTGCTGCAACAATATATAAAAAACTAATCGCCTATGCAGTGATATAGTTTATATGTTTCTCTGATCATAACGAAATAACCTCATTTCTTTGTTAGTTGTTATGAAATAAGGTATATTATTATGAATTAGAGATGCAATCTAATTTCGTTTAAAGTGACATCAACGAATAAGAGATTAGTAATGCTGTTTAGCCTAACAACTCAGATGACATCGCACTAAAAAGAGTCTTTTGTTCTTTTTGGTTTTTTAGTTATGATTCGAAGGTTGATTTCCAGTGCTATAACATCAAGTTGTATGGCAATTGTATAACAATCTATTAAACAACATTACTATCATATTAGATATGAGTAATGCTATTTCGTAAATTGTTATACGACTGTAATACAGCTAGAATGACGTGACAGTGAAAATCAGTCATTGGAGCAGCACTAATTGTTAAAAGGAAAAAAGAAAAAAAAAGATAAAAACAAGGGCTGACACGTGATCCCATGCAGTTGTATAAAAGTCGTATAAGAGTCTCTACTAAATAGTATTACTTGTAAGATATTCGAATGTTTCGGGTGCATGAAGATTAATTTCATGAAGTGAAAACATGCAGCATTGAATAAGTTATATATAGAGAGAGGGAGTAAGATCTTACATCCAGTCTCATGGGTGACATGGGCGAAGAAAGCTGCAATCTCGCGCTTAGAATCATCAGCTGTCCCAGTTGTGCCAAACTGAGTGTAGGAATTAAGAGCATCAAGGAATGCAGCCCTGGTGTAGAAGCTCTTCCCTGCACAATCTGATCCACTGGCCTGATTAAGTATCCCGTTAAAGAAATCATCCGTCACAATATCACCCACGGAAACACCACTTGACGGTGTAGTAGTACAAGGGCCTTCTTTGCACCCCTGGCCGCAGAATTCACTGGTGGTGCCACAGTACCCGTATTGGCTACAGCATTCGTTTGCAGCACATCCACAACTTTGAGCCTTCACATATCCTGCTAAGATTAATGCGACTGCAACAAGTGTTAGAAGATTTTGTTTCACGCAAAGTGCAGCCATCTTGGGATATTGTTGCTGCGAACAATGAATGAATGAAGAAGATGATTGTGTGATGAAAAACAAAGTTGAGCACGCATCGGATATTTATAATCCAACATAGCTTGGACTATTTCAACATCTAGAGGGCGTGTCTAGTACGCGTCTTGACGGTGTTCCAATTTGACGTTTTAGTATATGGGAGAATTGAATTGGGTGTTTGTTTACATGTGCATTTGGTCATATATATAATTTTCAAACGTTAATTAATTATTTGGTAATCTCCATTCGCTGCATACTGGGTTCCTTCCTTAATTCAGACCGTGTTTCTTACCTTTAAATTGTGATGCGACGTAAGTCAAAATATTTTCGAGTGTCGAATTATTTGTTAATCGTTTGTTCTTTTTTTTTTTTTTTTTTTGTTAAAAAGGTGTTTGGCAAAATATTTTGTCATTTTTCTAAAAAAATCAACATAAATTTTTTATTATTATTATTATTATTTTTTTTACACTTTTTATGTCACATTATTTAATTTTTATTATTATTCAAAGAAAAAAATATTACAAAAATAAAATTTTTTCAATTTTCAATACAAAAAATTTAAATATTTCAAAATGGAAACATATGGTGAGAAAACGAACCCCACACTACATTTCTTCATGGCTTCTAGAGAGCGTGTATAGT
>NC_081541.1:16379349-16410666 GCF_901000735.1 Corylus avellana
TTTAATGAGATTTAACGTCTAAAAGAGAATATTTCATCTGACTTAACGAGGATGATTGATCGAAGTGGGTTGATGGGAAGTAAATGGTAGTCTGATGTGGTCGGACGGTAAGTTTGGCAGTTGATGGGGGTATATTGACAGAGCGTGGTAGTTCATGAGGGAAAAAGGTAATTACCCAAAAAACTAATGAAAATGAATTAATTTTCTTTTTGGTTTTTGTTTTTCAAATTTATTGAAGTATTTTTGAAAAGAAAATTAGGGCCATTTTGATATTTTTCTGGCCTTGAGAGGATATTGTCGCAATTGAAAGTTTTGAAGGAACATTTTCAGTTGAGTGATACTTTGAGGGGAGTATGTAAACTTTTAATTTTTTTTTTATTTTTAAAAATGGGTAATTATCTTGTCCTCCCATGAACTATCACTCTGTTACCATATACCCCCATCAACTACCAACTTACCCATCAAACTACCATTTCGTTACCAAAACCCCCATTTCATCAGTCAAGGTCGTTAAGTCGAACGGTTAACTCATCACATGTGCGTAAAGTTGGTAGTTGTGGGGGTATATGGTAATTGAGTGGTAGTTTATGGGGGGAATGAATAATTACCCCAAAAAAAAAAATGCATACGCATTCAAGGCACGTGACACGCATGTGATGGGTTGACCGTCCAATTTAATGACCTTGACTAACGGAAGGGGGGTTTTGGTAACGAAAGGAAAGTTTAATGGGTTCGTAATGTAAAGTTGGTAGTTGATCGGGGTATATAGTAATCGAGTGGTAGTTCGTGGGGGGAAATGATAATTACCCAAAAAAAAGAAAAGCATTGGGACTTATTCATGGCTGTAAGTTGCTTTAATTTGTCTTTTTCTTTATTATTCGTTCACATTCCTTATGTTAGGGAGAGAAACACCAAAGTGAGTCAAACAAGAGTAAATTAATATACATATTAGGACACCACTTCTAGCCCAGCTAATGGGCTTGGGTCCACTTAGGTATATTAACTACTCTTATTCCTTATACTTTTTCAATGTTGAGTCTTTTCCACATTGGCCAACCTTCCCCACAAACAAGAGTGTCTCGCGTACTCCAAGAGAAAACTACTCTTTTTACTCTTATTCCTTATACTTTTTCAATGTTGAGTCTTTTCCACATTGGCCAACCTTCCCCACAAACAAGAGTGTCTCGCGTACTCCAAGAGAAAACTACTCTTTTTACCGGGGTCAAACTAAACGCGTCAAACCAAGACACTCGTATCAACAGTAGCGAAAGCTAATCATGGGCTCTGAAACCAATTGTTGGGGAGAGAGAAACATCAAGGAGTCAAACAAGAATAAATTAATATACATATTAGGACACCACTTCTAGTCCAAAAGATTAAGCTAATGGACTTGCGTCCACTGAAGTATATTAACTACTCTTATTCTTTATACTTTCTCAATGTGGGACATAAACCTCACAAGTGTATGCACAACACCTTATTTGAAATTCAGTTTCTATAAAAGGAAGAGTCGTCTTGGGTGGTATGTCTCATACTCTTCAACCATGACACAGCTGTTAGTAGGGGTGTACATGTCGATGCGGTTACTTACAATATACGTAGCTCCATCCACAAAATGCGGATAATTAAAAGAGTTATCTGCATCTCAATTTTATTTTTACTAACTACATCCTCACAGTTATTGAGATTATTATCCACTATTTGCATTTTAGGAAATGACCTTATTTTACTCTTGTGGGCTTTCTTTCGGCCTCTATTATGGCTTATTTTAAACAATTTTAAAAATAATTTGGGCCGGTTTTTAGTATTTTGGAATTGTGTTAATTTTTGTTTAACCCCTAATGTTTTGAAAATATATTAATTTCACATTAATTTTTCCTTTTTTCCAAGAAAATGAGTGAATTGTGAAGAAAAACCTAAAACAATGTAAAGATAATATATACCTAACCCAAAACGATGTCATTTTGATGTTTAATATAATATATATTATATATAACGGGTCCTTTCCCCTCTCCCTACTTCCCTCTTCTTTCCTCCTCCTCCCCTTCTTGTTTTTCTTTTTCTTTTTTATTTTCAATATATTTTTTTGGTTTCTCCGAACAGCCTAGTTGGTTCAGCCATCGCTTTACTTATGTTGTCCTGCCTCCATCCGCCTTCCACCGTGTTGCGCCACTCTTCGCCTCCCCGGAATCAGCTGGGCTTTAAATCTAGTTTTTCCATCTAGATTTGGTCTCTTTAACTAGTTTCACTTAGCCACGCACCGGCCCACCATGCTCCCCTACTCCTCAGTTCCTCATAGGCACAAAACGACTCCATCTCGTTCACCACGCGCCGCCAGTGCGCTTCGCCTCCCTCGCCCCAACTGCTATAGTTGTTTGCTAATTTTTTTTATCGTGTTTTGTGATGGTTTTTATCTTGGCCTTTGGGTCGAGAAGGATTCACTACAAAAAAACAAGGGATTTAGTGACGTGTCTACAGTGTAGGGTTTTTTTTTTTTTTTTTTTAAACGTCACCAATTGGTGACATGTTATTTGTTAACACGTCACCTCACTAATTAGTGACGTGTCAAAGTTCAAACGTCACTTCACTAATTAGTGATGTGTCAAAGTTCACATGTCACTAATTAGTGACATGTCAAAGTTCACACGTCATTAATTAGTGACGTGTGAAGTTTTACACGTCACTAATTAGTGATGTGTTAGATATTAACACGTAACCAATTTAAAACAATTTAAAAAATATTTCGGAAAAGGAAAAAATAAAACAAAAAAATTGAAATAAAAATAAATTGTGAAGTGTTATTTTTCAAACGTCACTATAGGCAATTAATTAATTACTAATTGCATTTGAATTATAATTTGAAAAATAGAAAGTATATAAGCATCAATATATATATATAGGGCTGTAAACGAACAAAGCTATTTGTGAGCTCACTCAGGCTCGGCTAGCTCATGCTTGACTCGATTATTAAATGAGCCTCTCGTGGATACGAAACTAAACTCGATTATTAAATGATACATACCCGTATAAAAACTCGGCTCGCTTGTTTAAAGTTCGTGAACATACTCTTATAAGGGCTTGGCTCGCTTATTAGCGCGACTCATATATATTTATTATATATACATATTAATTAATAAATGTATGTATATATATTAATTTAATAAAAATAACTTATATAGTATATTACTTATTATTTATTAAGTAACAAATTAACAATAATCAATGTATATTAATTATTAAGTATTTCTTAAAACAATATTAAGGTAAAGTCCACTTAACTCCCTCAAACTACCACCCCAATGACTATCTACCCTCCCAAACTATCAATTGCGGCAATCTACCATCAAAACAACCAAAACAATGACAATGTACCCCCAATTTTAACAAGATGATGAAATTACCCTTAATAAAATTAAAAAAAAAATATTAAATTTTTTTTCAAAATTTTAAGGGTATTTTTGTCTTATTGAAAATTCTATAGGGTTAATTTCATCATTTTGCTAGCATTGGGGGATACATTGTTATTGTTTTGGTAGTTTGGAGGGTAAATTGTTGTAATTGATAGTTTGGGGGGTAATTGTCGTAATTGATAGTTTGAGGGGTAGATTTTCATTGGGATAGTAGTTTGAAGGAATAGGGTTAATTTCGTCATTTTGCTAGCATTGGGGGGTACATTGTCATTGTTTTGGTAGTTTGGGGGGTAAATTGTTGTAATTGATAATTTATGGGGTAAATTGTCATAATTGATAGTTTGAGGGGTAGATTTTCATTGGGGTAGTAGTTTGAAGGGGTTAAGTAGATTTTACCCAAAATATTAAGTAACAATAATTAATTGGTATACAATATATAATTATATCTATGATTATAAGTATCCATATAATACATAATCGAATGATAAAAGTTAATAATATAGTTATATCTTAAATGATCTAACCTGCATTGAATATCTCAAATGACCTAACAATTAATGATAGTTGAAACTTAAATAGACAATTAGAATTATTAATCATATGATTTAATGAAAATCATACCGATTCATATAATTCATATAATATATCATGACAATGCATGTAATGTCCTATAGTCACAACTTAAGTATTGACGTTGCCCTTGAAAATTTGGACTAATTGCATAATTAAGATGATATTATATGACAAACGTCATAAGCATACAAATTCATATTAATACAAGAGACCGACTTAGTTCCAATGTTAATGTATGTTATTAACATATAAATCCATATATATTATAAATTATATTTATACATATAAGCATATTGAATGATATAAATGTATAAGATCAATACTTAATCATATGAGTCAGTGACAATTCAAATACTTAATCATATTATTCATGTACAACGATAATGTGATTTGTAATCTTTAATTTATTTTTAAAAAATGATTATGGCTTTCACATTTTCATTGTGGAATAATTATAAAATAAAAATGTGATTTCTAGTATTAATATTCTCTCACTCTCTCTATTTCCCTATATATATATAGGGAAACGTTAGGTATTCCCCTAATCCTAAGTAGATATTATTTCTAAAAACCAAGTGAGCGAAATAAGAGCCAGTTTTTTTTTTTTTCTTATTTAAAAAAATATATATATCACCATATATATATATATATATATTACAATATATAGAATTTAGTTTTTTCTTTCTTAAGTATTATATATTAGTTTGAAATTTGATTGTTAAAGTTTCATTTTTTTTTTGTATGCTAGGTCATTTGTTTCAAATTAGATTTTTAAATGTGTTTTGGTTTAAAAATTCATATTGTGTAAATGTTAAAAAAAAAAAACTACCTTAGATTTATTTTGTTATATTTGTGTAAATTATATATATATATATATATATATATATATATATATATATATATAAAACAAACAAACAAACGAACAAACTAACCTAGATTTATTTTGTTTAGGGTCCCTATAAGTTATAAAAAATGTATTTAAATTTGGATTATAATTTTGTTTAGGGTTTTAAAATTATATTTGTGTAAATGTTATAAAAGAAAAAGGAAAAAAAAAAAAACAAACAAACTAACTAACCTAGATTTATTTTGTTTAAGGTCCCCATAACAAATGCATTTAAATTTGGATTATAATTTTGTTTAGGCTTTTAATATTGTACATATAATTAATTTATCTCTGGCATTGGTTGGTATATATTGAATATTGTACATATAATTCAACTATATATGTTGGTATATATTTGATTTGTGTCAATATTGATTGGTTGCGTGATGTATTGTGCAAGTTAATCTGAGTTATTCAAGGAGGTCGAAAGCTACGAGACAAATACTTGTGCGAGTGACATAGGGATCACAGGCATCGGGGTTGCATGACTACTGTGATACTTAGGACCCTAGTGCAGTGCAAGCTGTGCAGCCTTGCTTGATTATGGCCCACGATGATGCTTCTCGACCTAGTCCACCTCTTGTGGAGCCTGATACCCGGTCTAGACCAGGATTCGTATACAACAGTCCACATGTTCCAGCCATGGGTACGAGCCAAGCCCTTCGATGCCATCAGAGGCACCGACACTGGGCCAAATAGGGTTGGTCCCACACAGATTTTCTAATCTCCCACCGCATGAACACGAACGCATCCATGCCATCACCGCCACCGACACTGAGTCAAGTAGTGTTGGTTCCACATGGTACATTTGATCAGCCATCGCCTCCTCGTCTTGGGGTGTTAGATAGTGATGCCATGCAGCCACTAGAGGACATGGATCATGATGGGACTAATGCCACACAGCCCACGCATTCACGATTTTTATTAATATATATGTAAACCTTTATTAATTGCAATCGTGCTAAGGTGTATATTAATTTTTTAAATTGTGTAGACAAAGGCAGATTTAATGCAGCCTGACTAGGTGGGAAGCAGATAAAACAATACAAGAAGAAGGATAAATAATTCTTAGATCTTGAGTCTATTAAGAATTTGAGAATTTTTCTCAAAACTATAGATTCTATATAAGGTTTCAAGGAAAAATATGAAGAAAACTCCTCTGAGTAATTCTTATTTAGAGAAAACTAATCAAATAGCATAAACTGTCTTTTCTAGAGGCTATAATCATGTATTTATAGCCCCAAGACTCCTAAAACTAATAAAGTACGAAAATAAGGATCATAAAACCCTAATCCTATTAAAACAAGTAAACAAAGTCGGTTTAAATCAAATAAAAGCATAAAAATAACATAGATTATTTCGAGTGCTCTCGATCGCAGCTAAAGGGCGATCGATCGCACTTCTAAGGACTTATGCGCTTGACTGTGTGTTCGTTCACATGATCGATCGCACTTCCACGAACTTGTGCGCTCGATCACTGATGCAGGGGTGGATCGTTCACAGTACCAGGGACGACCATCTCCATATTAGGTGCAGGGTGCTCGATCGCAGTCAATGTGCGATCGATCGCAGTTCCATGAACTACTCCTGTTGTCGCGCGAGTCTAGGATCGTGTCACCCTCTTCCAGGGCGTTTTCACACAATCATCCATTCGGGTCTTCCTCATATATTCCCAGACATTGTAGTCTACATCATCCTCCCTAGGTTGGACAAAATTCGCCCTCAAATTTGCATCCTCCTCCGATGAGTCTTCCATAAACGGCACAAGATGCTTGACATTGAAAATATCGAATGTCTTGATGTGGCTGGGCAATTTCAACTGATAAGCATTGGGGTTGATCTTCTTCACAATCTCTACTAGACCAATCTTATGAGCCGCTAGCTTATTGTACTCACCAATAGGAAATCTATCTTTAGTTAGAACCACCCACACAAAATCACCTTCTTCAAATTCCAAAGCATGCCGCTTCTTGTCCGCATCCGCCTTTTACTTTGTCGTTGATTCTTGTAGGTTCTTGATGGTTAACTTGTGGCCCTCTTGTATTTGTGCAATAAGATCCTCCGCGTTGGTGTGTATCCTTTTTAAATTAGGGAGAAGTGCTAAATCCAATGGTGCACGCGGATTACTCCCATAGATGATGGTGAACGGACTAAGGCCGGTGCTCCGGTTGACTGACTGATTGTAAGCGAACTCAGCTTGGTACAATTGCTGGTCCCATGACTTGAGGAGCTCACCCACCAAGCTCCGAAGCAATGCCCCCAATGACCGATTAACAACCTCTGTTTCCCCGTCCGTTTGTGGGTGGTAACGCTACTGAAATCAAGCATTGTATGAGATAATTGCCACAAGCACTGCCAAAAGTGGCTAAGGAATTGTGTGTTGCGGTCTGAAACTATGGACAATGGTAAGCCATGAAGGTGGTAGACCTCTCGAAAATATAATTGTGCCACATTCACGGCATCGGCAGTCTTTTTACACGTAATAAAATAAACCATCTTAGAAAATCGATCAACTACCACAAAGATTGAATCATTACCTTTTTGGGTCCGAGGAAAACCCAACACAAAGTCCATGCTCACATTAGTCCGTGGGCCCTCCAGAATAGGCAGCGGCATATATAAACCAGCATTGGTAGCCGCTCCTTTTGATACTTGGCACACCCTACAACACTGCACCAACTTCTCCACCTCCTTCCTCATGCTTGGCCAATAAAACTTCTCTGCCACCAGTTGGAAAGTTTTGTCACACCCAATGTGCCCTTCATTATGGCGCTCTAGAATAATCCTCAATGGGAGACTGCCGTTGGGAATGCATAGCTGTGTGCCCTTGAAGAGGAACCCATTATGCAGCCCAAAATACTCCAAACTCCCGAAGATAAATCATCAACATAGGGGCAAAAAGAGGATCAATTGATAAAGAATCCTTTAAAAGGTCAAAGCCAATTACCTCATTATCCCTGGTGGTTAAGAGTGTCGACTTCCGGCTGAGGGCGTCGGCCACCTTGTTCAAAGCTCTCGACTTATGTTTGACGGTGAAGGAGAATTGTTGCACATATGCAGCCCACCTTGCATGCTGGGAGGATAGTTTATCTTGACTATTGAGGTGCTTCAACGCCTTATGATCCAAGTACAAGATAAAATCAATGTAGGCAAGGTAAGAGCTCCAATGCCTCAATGATTGCACCAATGCATAAAACTCCATGTCATATGTGCTATAGTTGAGCCTTGAGCCACTCAACTTTTCACTAAAAAATGCCATCGGTCATCCCCCTTGACTCAATACCGCTCCAATGCCGACTTTGGAAGCATCACAATGCAACTCGAATGGCAATTCAAAATCCGGAAGGACAAGCAATGGGGCCAAGGTCAACTTGATCTTAATCAACTCAAATGCTTTAGTAGCCGCTTCACTCCAAGAGAACTTTCCCGCCTTCATGCACTCCGTGATAGGCGCCATGATTGTGCTAAAATCATAGATGAAATGCCTATAAAATGAAACCAACCCATGGAAACTTCTCACCTCATGTAATGTAGTAGGAATGGGCCAATCCCGAATGGCCGCCACTTCCGATTTGTCTACCGCCAACCTGTCTTTAGACACCACATAGCCAAGAAAAAGCACTGAATCTGTCATGAATGAGCACTTGGCCGGCGATGCGTAGAACTTCTCTTTCCGAAGCACTTGAAGTACATCCCTCACATGTTGAATGTGTGGCTCTCTATCGGGGCTGTAAATAAGGATGTCATCAAAGTATACCACTACGAACCTCCCTATAAAAGGTCGAAAGCTTGATTCATCACTCTCATGAATGTGCTAGGTGCATTAGATAACCCAAATGGCATCACCAACCATTCAAAGAGCCCTTCCTGCTTCTTAAACGCTGTTTTCCACTCATCACTTGGCCGCACCCGAATTTGATGATACCCACTCCTTAGATCCAACTTGGTGAAGATCGTTGCCCCGCTCAACCGGTCCAACAAATCATCCAACCGAGGAATAGGAAACCAATACCTCATAGTGATCTTGTTGATGGCTCTACTATCCACGCACATCCTCCATGAGCCATCCTTCTTGGGAGTGAGTAAAGTCGGTACCGTACATGGACTCAAACTCTCTCGAATATGTCCTTTGGCCAATAATCCCTCCACCGCCCTTTGGGACTTATGTGGTAGTGTGGCCAGTTAGGTAGACTCGATCCCAGCACCAAATCAATTTGGTGTTGTATGTCACAAAGAAGGGGTAACTCATCGGGTAATTCCACCGGAAATACGTCTGCAAATTCTTCTACTAACCCCTTGGCTTCTTCCAGAACCTCTTCTATTTTATTTCCTTCTTTACCCACTAGTAGATACCCACAATCCAATTCTAGCATCTCCTTAATGAACTCATGTCTGGCCAACAGAGTTTGACCCGTCCCTAGTGAAGGTTTGGGCCCTTCTCCCAGATTAGGTAGGAGAGTGAGCTTCATATTATCCACCAAACAGCAGTAGGTATTCTTCCTTCCGTCATGATGCGCATTCCTATTATATTGCCATCGCCTCCTAAGTAGTATGTGGCATGCATCCATCGCCACCACGTCACACCACGCCTTATCCTTATACCGTTTTCCAATGAAAAAATTCACAAGGCAACGTTTAGATACAATTACCTAGTTGCCCTTTTTGAGCCACTCCAAGGGATATGGTGCCGGGTGCTTCTCCGTCTCAAGGCCCAGCTTCCGGACCGCTTCTTCGGCCACGACGTTCTCACAGCTGCCCCCATCAATGACAAGTTTGCATCCCTTACCTCCAACCGTGCAAATTGTGTGGAAAAGATTGTGGCGCTGCCCATCGTCCCTCTCCACCTTCCGAGGTGTATAACATATCCTCTTAACCATCAACAGAGGAGTGTCATCCTCGGTAGCGAATTCTTCGTCGACCCGACCGAAAACGTCAAAATTTGCTTCTAGCTCCTCTCCATCGCCTTGTTCATCGAAGGTTTTTCCCAAATCAACAAATAGGCCCTTACCATACTTCTCTCCCTTGCGACAATCCGCCATCCAGTGACTCGGCGCCCCACATCGAAAGCACTTGGGACCGGTCGTAGCCCCTATTCGGCCTGGCTGTCCCATGGTTGTAGGGGTTTTACATGAACCGGTCAATTGGGGAGAGGTTTCCCGAGCTGTGAACAAACCCCTTGATCGGTTGTAGCTTCCACCGCTGTCATGCTCAAATGTGTTTAAAGAGCCTCGTGCCGACGCCTTCTCAACTAGCAATGCCCTTTGGTGGGCCTTCGACACATTGACGGAGTCAAAGAGGTTCAATGTATCTTGGATTTGTGGTCACAAACCTCCAATATACCGGGACACTAATTGTTCATCCGATTCGGATAAATCAACTCGTGTTAATAATTTGTAGAACTCCTCCGTGTACTCATCCACCAACATCGTACCTTCACTCCAATTCTGCAGCCGTTGATACATGTTTTGGAGATAATTGTAGGGCAAAAAGGTGGGTCGCATCTTCTCAACAATTTCTCCCAGTTGTCGAGCTTTCTCTTGCCTTGCTGCACCCTAGCTTGCTTCAATTGCTACCACCATGACGCAGCCCTTCCCCGGAACTTGGTTGCAGTAAAGAAACTTGCCAATCATCCAGCACCCCTTTGACGTCGAGTATCTCTTCAACTGCTACCACCCAATCCAGGAATTCCTTGGGTTGAAGACACCCTTGGAATTCTAGAATTTCAAGTTTGAACCTTCTCTTCCACCGATTTGCATGAGCATGCGCAGGGGGTCGACGGCCATGCGTTTGGCACTCTGCAAAAGGGTTTGTAGATCCATACCAGGCATCGCCTTCGTCTTCCTCCTCCGACGAGTGCGGTGGGGGTTGACGTCGACGCCAGTCATGGAGATATGCATCGGCCAGTTGGGTGATGAGGTCTTCAATCTGATCCCTCATAGCCTCAAACAAACCTTCCTCACGCCTTCCACATGTCGCCTCTTGTTCTCCATGAACTGAATCATCGCGTTCAAACACGTCGTGCAAGCTTGCAAAATGGTTGCCTTTCCTTCCTCTTGTGTTTGGAGCCATGGAAAGTGATTGAGCTCTGATACCAACTGATGCAGCCTGACTAGGTGGGAAGCAGATAAAACAATACAAGAAGAAGGATAAATAATACTTAGATCTTGAGTCTATCAAAGATCTGAGAATTCTTTTCAAAACTATAGAGTCTATCTAAGGTTTTAAGGAAAAATATGAAGAAAACTCCTCTGAGTAATTCTTATTTAGAGAAAACTGATCAAATAACATAAACTACCTTTTCTAGAGGCTATAATCATGTATTTATAGCCCCAATACTCCTAATACTAATAAAGTACGAAAATAAGGATCCTAAAACCCTAATCCTAGTAAAACAAGTAAACAAAGTCAGTTTAAAGCAAATAAAAGCAGAAAAATAACATAGATTATCTTGAGTGCACTCGATCGCAGGTATAAGGCAATCGATCCCACTTCCAGGGACTTGTGCGCTTGACCGTGCGCTCGTTCGCATGATCGATCGCACATTTAGGGACTTGTGTGCTCGATTATACGCTTGATCGCTGATGTAGGGGTGGATCGTTCGCAGTACCAGGGACGGCCATCTCTATATCTGGTGTAGGGCGCTCAATCGCAGTCAATGTGCGATCAATCGCAGTTCCAGGAACTACTCCTGTTGCTGCATGAGTCTTTGATTGTGTCACCATTTTTTGAGGCGTTTTCACACAATCATCTATTCGGGTTTTCCTCATATACTCTTAGGCATTGTAGTCTACATCAAGATCGTATGAGAGCCATGCGATTGAAGAATAAAATGAAACACACAACCGGCTTGAGGAGCTTTGCCAATACTTGCCATGAAACGGTATGTGTGTCATTTACCATATATATATATATATAAAGACTTAAATATATATTTAAACATTTGTTTATGTTGTTTGTTTTTGTCGACCATCCATGAGGGCACGACTCCTACACGGGCACAGATCTGCATATAGACCCATACTATGATCTTGCTTATTATTTGTATATTTAGGGTTTAGGCTTAACAGTGCCATATTTTATAACTTTCTATATATCGTACAGGAAAAAATGAGGGCGCTACTGCCAAATGACACTGCTGCAAGCTCGGCCGTCACAAAGGGGACGGTAAAGTGGGCACTAGATGATGTGGTATTTTTGTGACCAAAAATATCAATAATAAAAATAACCACTCGCAATAGAATGAATCCTGTAGGATAGGGCTATATTGAGGGTGTCGAACCTCAAGGACTGCAGGGGTTAAATTATCAAAAATTGAAAGATTAAAATTAACTTAATTAAAAGAGTGATTTGTTTGTGTGAATTGGAAGTGCATAAAATAAACGGAAATAAAAGAAGTAAATGTATGAGAGAGAGAGAGAGTAGGGTATTGACTTCACCACAATCCGCACATCAATGGTTAACCATATTTAATTCTAGCAATTCATTCTATGCATGCTATAGTTTTAGCAAGAAAACATATAAAAATAATCTCATACAATCAATGGAATAGCATAACCCATCTTCGGTTGGCACGGACCGTCTACCTAAATTACACTAAACTAGGGTGTAGTACGATCCGTCTTCCCTAGGCATGGCCTATCTAATCCTATTGATTGCATGCCAATTAAGAACCATTGTATAACCATCATTCTTATAATCACAGAAAATAAGAATGATTTCAGTTCAATAATAGTAAAATAATTTCTAAGGCCAGATAAGAATTTTACTAATATTGAATTAGAATTTAAAGAACAATTGCATTTAATATGAAGAACAGAAATCAATTGAAGCAATTCTTAGAGTTATACAATCAACATGCATAAATTGAAAGACTAGAAATTAAATATAATCAAACCATTGTGCATGGAAAGGGCTACATCAATACCCCACAATTGAGTTTAGCTCCTTATGATCTTCTAAGCTCCACAGACTAATTTACTGAATTTTGCTCTAAAAGCAGTGTGTCTGTTTACAATGTTTAGAGCCCTATTTATAGGGAATTGGGAAACCTTAAAACCCTAGAAATCCTCAAAAAGTCGGAAGTCACTCTCCCAGTCCAATTGGGAGACTGAAATCCAAGTCCATGCTGGAGAGGGATTCTTGCCATGCACTGTACGCTCGAGTGCTCTCGATCCAAGACTTGGTGCGCTCGAGCGCAATACGCTCAAGCCTAGCTGGTGTGCGCGCGAGCGCAGGCATGCGCTTGATCCTTGATCGCAGACGCTCAAGCGCAGTGCGCTCGATCCCAGGAGTGCTGCGCTCGATCCTAGTTCCAGAATGCTCAACTTTTCTGATCTTTTAAGCCCAATTTCCAATAGTTTGTCAAATAAGACCTAAAACACAAAAACTAAACAAAATCAAACAAATAACAGTGCTAAGGAATTAACATATGTAAATTAAGGGGCTTGAATGTGCAACATTCGGCGCTTATCACTAGACAACGTATATGCACATGCTATGGACTGTAAGCAAGAATATGCTGGTAGGGTTTGAGGGGTTGGATCTGGGATTCTACCAGTACGCAGCACCATCCACTCCTATTATAGGCCGTCCGGAGCACGCTCACAGCACATTCAACAAGAGGAGATGGAAAAACTGATTGAAAAAGTGCTAGAAGTTGAGCGGGAACAATACAGGGAAAAGATGGCTACACAGCGGGCAGAGATGAGTGTGCAGTTGGCAGTATATGAGGCCCGTTTTCGTATGCTTGAGTCCTTGGTGCAGGCGAGCACTAGGATGACTCAACTTCATGCTCTGCCAGATACTGAGTCCCCAGGCCGTCTCAAGGTTACATCCTCAATTGGGAGCTGATCAGGTAATGTAATATACTTTTTTTTTTTTTTTTAATAACACGATCATGTGCACCACTATAGTTATGTAATCATATATATATATATATATATATATCTCTGTGTGTGTGTGTGTGTGTGCACAAATACATTGTACGTAGCTTCAAACCAAATATGCATATATATAACACAATTGCAACATAATATGTGTAGGAGAGATAATAGTAGACCCTGAGGACGAACATGCAACCAAACCCGCACTCCAGCATTCAAAGCTTTCCTGTGAATCAGCATAACTGTAAGTATATGTGTACTACTACACTTATGTAATCATCTGAGTACAACCAAAAAACTACATTGTCGAATGCGTCATGTTTGGTATGGTTACAATTTTTTAACTATATGTTATGTTTGGTATAGTTACTTGTTATGTTATACAGGTTGGTAGTATAGATAGGTTAGAGTCGTGGTTTAGGCGCCGTTTATGAATCTAAAGTTGTTGATTACAATGACCTTCGTATACTTTAACGTTGCTCAATGCTTAACGACCTAGACTTGATAAGATATTATCATGTTTGCTGATGGTTGGTTTTATCATTTGTAGTTGTTGCGGAGAAGTAAGGCTCTCATCAATCATTTCTTGGTTTTAGTTATGTCTTTTGAGGTTGTATATATGTAGCTTTTGTATATTATTACTTTTGTTGATGGATAGAGACACGGTTGATGTATAGTTGGATGGTTGGTTTATTTGTGATGGATTATTTGGTTATTTCGACATTGTTGATGGTTGGTTTGATGGATTATTTGGACATTGGTCATTTGGTGTAATGGATTTTTTTTTTTTTTTTGTAATTTATTATTTGTGTTAGTTGATGGATAATTGATAGTTGTATTTGATGGATCAATTGATTATGTAGTTGTAGTAGATGTGTAACTCTATATCAGGTGGTGAAACTCCAAAATTTGGTTAAAAAGCCTGAAAAATTCAAAAAATAAATATGGGGTGGGAAGAAAAAAAATTTCAAAATTACACAATTTAGTGAAATATCACTTTAGCGACGTCACCAATTGGTGACGTGTGATAATTAACACGTCACCAAATTTGTGACATGTGATAACTAACACATCACCAAATTTGTGACATGTCACTACAAAAAAATCAATTTTTTGTTGACACAAGTTTCCTGACGTGTTAGATGGTCTAACACGTCAGGAAATCCTCCTGACGGGGCATTTTTGACGTGTTTCATGCGTGAAAAATATGGGCGTTAGGAATGGAAAATTCCTGACGTGTCACTTTCTGACACGTCAATAATTACTGACGTGTCAAATTTTGACACGTCAATAAATATTTTTAATTGAAAAAAAAAATCCAGAAAAAAAATTAAAAAAAGAAAAATTATTTATTTTTAAAAATTTTAAATTTCCTAACGTGTCAATTTTGACACATCAGGAAATTTAAAATTATTAAAAAATAATAATTTTTCTTTTTTTTTTAAAAAAAATTTTTTGGATTTTTTTTTAATTAAAAATATTGTTTTTTAATCCTGGAATAGTACATTCTTCTCCCCCCGGCTCTCTCCCTGATCTCTTCCTTCCTCCATTTTCACTCTCTCTCTCTCTCTTCTTTCCTTCATTTTCACTCTCTCTCTCTTCTTTCCTTCATTTTCAAAAACTCAAACCCAAAAAATTCTTCAAAAAATCAAAAACCCAATAAAAAAATAACCCTTATCCTTCTTCGATCTTCTTCTCTTCAAATCAAAAATAAAAAATCTCTCTTCTTCGATCCTCTTCTCTTCTCCTTTTTTTTTTTTTTTCCTTTTCTTTTCTGCTGCTTCTCTTCTTCGATCTTCTCTTCGCCTTCTTTTTTTGTTTCCTTTCTTTTCTCTTGCTTCTCTTCTTGATCTTCTTCTCCTTTTTTTTTTCTTCTTTTTTTTTTTTTTTTGCTTCTCTTCTTCGATCTTCTGATCTTCTCCCATTTTTTTCTTTTTCTTCTTCTTCCTCGATCTTCCTTTTCTCCTTTTCTTCTTCCCTCTAGAGGAGCTGGTGGCCGGCTGCATGTTCAGAGAGAAGAGGCTAGGGAGATTGAGAGAGGAGAGAGAGAGCTGAGTTTGGAAATAAAATAAAAGGGATTAAAGAAGATGAATATATAATAGAATTATAAAGGGAAAAGAAGAGGGAAAGAAGCTAGGGAAAAAGAGGGAAAAAGTTGAAAATCCCGCTTGTTTTTTGATATCTGATAAAAAAAAAAATACATGAAATATATATAATATATATAAACCTGATATAAAAAAAATATATATAAAAGTCATGTTTCTAGATACATTTGGAATGACTCAAATGAATATTTTCTAGATTTTTTAGAGTAACGCTCAATTGTTATTCCTCACAAAATTTAGAGAGTAATGTTGGATGGTATCTTGAGAAACATAGACATAAACACAATATAATCATAGTTCCTATGGCAGAAGGAAGATATTTCAAAAGTAATTCAGATATTTAAAATGTGGCAAAAATGACATAACTCACATTCCTCACAAAAGATGAAATCTCTCGTATAAATTATTAAAGGCATTTTCCAGAAAAATGTTACCAATCTGAACCATCAGGAAAGGGTTTGGGTACATATTCCTTCCCATTAACATAAAATTCCAAAACTGCTTTCATTCTCAGAAGCTTATGTGGGTGATAATTTACATGAACAATTATCGGTTTGAACATGCTCAGGTTAACATCTTTCTGTTCACTCATGAATTGGACTTCGCGAAATTTGGTTTATAATTAACAAGTTACATAATATCATAAGATTCACATAAAATTGGTTTATAAAAAGTTTCGAGAGATGTATATATAAATATATTTTTTTTTCGAAATCTCATGAACTATATTAAGACCTATCTATCATTCATTATGCTGACTAAAAGTTTAGTTTAGCTAAAAAAATTGGGGATTTTGTTCAATAGGGTGCTTAAATTTTATACTTCCCTTGCTTGACATTCAAGTGATTGTATCATGAAAAGATGTAGGTGCCAACATTTTTTGTTTTGTTAATTAGATTTGTTACAAACTTTAGGTGAAAAGAAAATCCAGCCACTTGGACCACAAGTGTTGGGAATTGTTGGAGAACAACAGGTAACATCAGTGACAACTAGAACAGGTAAGATCGGGGACGGAACTAAGAATTTTTGTCCATTTCGGCCAAAGAATGAATAGGCGGTTTGCTAATAAAGGTTGGAATGCTGAAACTGTTCTTTGAGGTGTCTAAAGTTTGTACTGGGTGGGAATTTAAAAATGGTTTATCTCATGATTTAATATGAGAAGAGACTTTAATAACAAATGTTGAAAAACAAAACCCAAAAAAGAGAGCCGCACAAAGAGAGCATAGCAGAGTGGGACGAACCGCGCCCTTTCTCTTTCTCCTTTCCACCACCCTTTTCCTGCCTCCACTGTAAACTGATCAGGGTGCGTGTGTCAATGGTCATCTGGGTGCTTTTTAGCTACGCGTGGCTAGCCGACGGATGCGTGTGGAACACATTAGGGTGTGTTAGGTTTTTGTTATTGTATTTTTTCCTAAAAAGAATGTATTCTTTCTAAATATGCTTTTTGTAGTGATCTATGGGGTGAAATTCTGTTCATTTTCTTAGGTTTTATTTTCCAGAATCCTTAAGAATAACAGATTTGGTTTTCGGTAGGTCTTTTGATTTCTTACAGTTCATTTTTTAGGAGCAAACTATATACTGATGACGGAGGAGTTATCAAGCATGTAAATGAATTGTCACTATGGTAAAGGCAGCGAAGGAATCTAGGACCTGGCTGCAGATCGAGACATGATTTGCGAAATTTATTGTAGATCTGAAACTGATTGAGATAGTGACTTTTCATAGACATTGTCTTATAATAGCTCCGAAAGTCTATTATGTATGACATAGATAATGTTTTAGTTATAAAGATTCCAAATTATATCTTTAACATTGTACTGAACATTTTGCCCCATTTAATTGTAATATCAATGAAGAGATAATTTGTTTAAAAAAAAAAAAAACTGAAACGGTTTCAGTTTTTTGATGGAAATGTAAAATGGTCCACTTTTATTGACATTTACTTTTGGCAACCTTTTATAGCAGCATCGTGAGTTATAAAAACAGATCTATTTTTCCCCCTTCCCCGTCTGACACATGAAAAAAAAAAATAAAAAAAAAAAAAACTTTATTGTCTACCGCTTAATTGTCTGTCTCTTCATATTTTGGGAGTTACTTTGAGCCTTAAATGGTGTTTAAAGTTGGTGGGGGTTACTGACGTGGCAAATTCAACACGTCAAAAAAAAGTTTGTTGACGTGCTAGTTTTGGTACGTCAACATTTACTGACGTGGCAAAAAAATGGTACTGTTTGTCACGTCAAAAAATGGCCTTTTTTTTGTAGTGTCTAATATCCATGAACTGACACAGCACCTTTTTTTTTTTTTTGGTCACGTGTGATAATTAACACGTCACCAAATTTGGTACGTGCCACGCATGGTATGTCATCAAAGGTGACGTGCAAAGATTAGCACGTTAGTAAAAGGTGACGTGTTAGTAGTAGCATGTCACCAATTGGTGATGTGTAGTCAATCTACACGTCACCAATTTCCATTCTCGACTAGTGGGTTTTTGACGTGTCACCCACGTCATAAATGACACGTCACGAACCCATTAGTGACCTTTTTTTGCCATTGACACATCCCAAATGGGAAGTCTCGGATCCCTTGAATTTTTGTAGTGATTAGTTTCGGTGTGAGGATTTTACTCCCATGGCCGAGAAAATAAAAGTTGGGAATATGAGCTACCTATATATTAGATTAAGTATGCCTACAACATATATGTTCTATAACTGAAGTTTAGACATGGGTTAATGAATGTTGAAGTTTTAGATATGACTTGATGGTAAGATTTTATGTTTGTCTCTGCTATGACGTTGCAAACTCATAGCTTTGGCTATAATTTATCAAAGCTTTATACTCTTGATCTTTTTTCAATAAATGAATATGAAAGATTCCACTGAAAAAAATAAATAAAATAAAATAAATCATACCCTAAAACCGCTATCCACATTCGCATATAGTGATTTTTGTTAACTGTGTGCGGATAGCGAATAATGGATAATGGATAGTAGCGGATAGTGGATGTGGCATGCAGTTAATATCGGCCCGCATATACACACCTAGCGCATTTTTTTTTTTTTTTTTTTTAGCATTTATTTATTTTTCAATATATACAATATATGAAGAATTATCCAGTAGAAACAAAACCTAGCATGATCTTCTTTTTTCTTTTTTTCTTTTTTTCTATTCATGATCTAATTTGCTATAACCCAGCATATTAAAAGCTATTTCACGGTCTGTTTGTGTTGTTAAGGGTGCGTTTGGGAGTGCGTTTTAAAAAAAATAATTTGCGATTTTAAACCAAATCGCAATTTTAAGGTGTTTGGGATTGCGATTTTAAAAACACAAATTTTAAAATTGCAAAAAAATCTGTGATTTTCATAAGCTGATTAGAGGGTGCTTATTTGAAAAAGTGCGAATTTAAAATAAAAAAAAATCACGATTTCTATTAAAAAGATATTTGGCGCAATAATTACCTTTTTTGAGCGGAAATGAAAAAAATACCAAGAATACCCACCTAAAATATATTAAAATCCTCTCTGTCTTGTTCATCCTTTCTCCACCCTGTAGCAGTGTGCGTTGCTGTTGTCCATCTCTCCGCCCCTCTACCAGGTAATAATCTCACCTTAATATTTTCTTTCTCTCCATATAATTCCTTTGCTTTTGTAAAACTTTCCACTATTTATGTGGTTTATATGATTACTATGCCTTTTTATATATGCGTTGCATTCTCTTCTCTACTTTTTCCACCAAACAAACAGAGATGGAGCAAATAATTCTGTCAAAATTCACATACAACACATATCCCACGAAAAAAAAAATATGCAACATGAATATGTGGTTTGAAGTGAAATGTGAAACATATCAGATGTAGAGAAAGTAACAGTATACAATGAAATAGGATTGGATCAAAGAGAGAGAGTCAAAGTTAATGTCAAATTATAAGTCATACTTTTGTTTGCATATGTGTTAAAAATGGAGGCTTATAGACAATGTTAGTTATTTTACTGTTATAAACAAATGTCTTTATTGGTAATTTGGTCATGAAACCGCAATTATATGCTAATGTTATCCAAACACTCAATTGGTAAAAAAAAAGTATTTTTTAGCATGTTTTACCAAACGCCTGTGCGATTTTAAAAAGTAGCGATTTTAAAAATGCAATTTTTAAAATCGCACTTATTAAAATCGCACTCCCAAACGGGCCAGAGAGGAGAGAGCGAGGGAGAGAGAGAGTTGTGAGAAATTCCCAATCATAGAGCACCAAAAAAAAAAAAAAAAAATTTCATCAGCTGGGATTAGATTTCGTAACGGGGTGTTTTCAAAGTCACGCCGCCCATAATACGAGGATCTTGCCGCGCGAGTTACGGGCTTGAAAATGTGCTCAATTTTGATCTTTAATTTCTTCTGAGATATACATATTATCCAGTAGCCGCCACTGCATTCTGTTTGTATTGGTGATTTTGGACCGGAGTTTTGTTAACGTGTTTTTGGAGTAACATTGTTGACAAATGACAAGCAGTTTCCAAAGAGCAATGCTTCGTGACAATCAATCAATTTAGCCGTTGATGGTGGTCACTACCGTACACGATTAAAACTCAATTCCATTAATTCATGCCAACCTTGAATTGATAAGCCTGCTCCTTCCTCTTCAAGTTATTTGGTGAGTCATAAGTAATTTAAAAATATGGTAAACACAATTTACAAGAGAAATTAAGTAATTTATCACTTAATATGTGTTTAACAAAAAATAGATCTATAAAAGTAAATAAATATGTTTCAAAATTGATATCTCAACAAGCAATAGATATACAAAAGTTTCTAAAATTGCATCTTGTTGTCTTTTAAAGAACAAAATCGTCAAAAAAAAAATAATAAATATTTTTGGTGTTTCGCTTTGTGTTGAGAAAATTAACTTCCCAACACAGGTATTGTAGGCCCAATGAAAACGCCAAGAAAAAGTTCACAACGTTTTTTCTACAATTAGTCATGTTTAAAAAATGCCTCTAAATCCTATTTTTCTTGGTAGTTATCCTCCTAGGAAAAAAAAAAAAAAAAGAAGATGTGGACCATTAGTTAGAAACCTGTTTTTACTCTTTGTTTCAAGATTTTGATGAAAGTGTGAAACAAAAAAATTTTCAGAATTTTTATTTGGGCGGCCATTTTGAAAAGTCAAACATACACACACACATATATATATATATATATATATAGCTCTTGAACCTCATGAATAAATTTTTTTAAGAGAAGGGGAAAAATATAAAAAATTCTTCCAAATTAATAGTCATTTGCGATAGAATTTCACAATGTTCAAAAGATATTAAAGTAGCCCATCAAACTACAAAAGTGTGTAAAAAATGCCTCATATTTTATTTTATTCCTACAATACCCCCATTCTTTTAGAAACTAAACTAAAAAAAATTAATAAAGTAATAAAATAAAAACTAAAAAATTAATTTTTTAAAATAAAAAGATATATATATATATATATATATATATATGTAAAAAAAAGCAAAAATGAAAAAAAATGAAAGGGGTGGTTATCAATTGAGCCAACCACATGGTTTGATTTTGCATTTATCTATATTTTTTTATACCGCACAAACGATTTGTAATTTAAGCCATCTACAATTACTAATATTTTATTTATTCCAAAAAAACAAAATTAGTATTTATTTGGCCCTTGGGTTTTTTTTTTTTTTTTAGAAAATAATTTAGTTTATTTTTTATTTTACTTAGTTTTTAAAAGAATAGGGGTATTATAGGAATATAAAAAAAAATATGTGGCCTTTTTTACACACTTTAATAGTTTGATGGACTACTTTAGTACCTTTTTATATTTTTTCCTTAAAAGAACTTATGCAGGGTCGTAACCACTGGTTAGGTTAGACTATAGTTAAATTGATTTCATACTACAAATAGATTGCAACAGTCTCTCCTTCTAGAACCTTTCTCTTACTAGTTTCCAACGAGCAAGTACTATTATGATAATACACAAGTAAATAAGCCACCCGGATTGTTGTCAACCCACTTAAACTTTCACCACAATTCTAATGTTTTCTCCAAACTAAAATAATTTGTAACTGACCCCTCAAACTATTAGCCCCTTTTACTTAACCTATGTTGTTAGGATTTTCTAATAACTTAGATGAAAAACTCGTGAAATGTCCGTTATACTCGTAGTGAGATGTGGGAAAACATCCAAAATACCTTTAAATTTAATTTTAAAAAAATAAATAAATACCCACGGCTACGTCTTGATTCATGTCTTTTAATTTGTAATTAGCTAGTTATGATTATTCTTAAGCTTGCTAAATTGTTGAGTTTTTATTTTGTCAGTTCAATTAATGGCCTTGGACCAGGTCCATGGTCCACACATGGACAACCAACTATGGACGAAAACCATATTTTGTCAGTGCAATTAATTACATGTGTACACTTGGAGTGGTTGAATACGCGTTAAAAAAGATGGTAGATATATAAGACGACGGTATTAGCTTGGGGCATACAGTGGAAATTAAACATAGGATCTACCCGACCCAATACTCGGCAGTTGAATTTATGCCTCTAATATGTAGTCTAATTATCTCTCTTTAGATGTCATAAAAAGCTTAGCCTTTTTGTTACCAAGAATGCAGATTTTACACGGAAAGTACCATTTTCCACATAGGTATAGTGAACAATAATGAATCTAAAAATTAAAAATAAGGCTAGTTTGGCAACACTTTAGCAACCAAAAAAAAAAAAAAAAGAACTGTATAACAAACAATTGACACTCAAAATCTTTTACATTACATCCCAACTAGAAAGTCAAAAACACCGTCTAAACTAGCGAACGAACCGGCCAATATGCAGCGAATGGAGACTACCAAATAATTAACGTTTGAAAATTATATGACCAAATGCACAAGTAACACCGAATTCAATTGTCCCATATACTAAAAGGTCAAATATTGTAACATCGTCAAGACCCGTACTAGACACGCCCTCTAGATGTTTTGAAATAGTCCAAGCTATGTTGCATTATAAATATCAGATGCATGCTCACTTTGTTTTTCACCACACAATCATCTTCTTTATTCATTCATTGTTCACAGCAACAATATCCCAAGATGGCTGCACTTTGTGTGAAAAAAAATATTCTAACACTTGTTGCAATCGCATTAATCTTAGCAGGATATGTGAAGGCTCAAAATTGTGGATGTGCAGCAAACGAATGCTGCAGCGAATTTGGGTATTGTGGCACCACCAGTGCATACTGCGGCAAGAATTGCAGAGAAGGCCCTTGTACTGCATCCCCTACTACACCTTCAAGTGGTGTCTCGGTGGCTGATATTGTGACAGATGCTTTCTTTAATGGGATAATTAATCAGGGCACTGGAGACTGTCCAGGGAAGAGCTTCTACACCAGGGCTGCGTTCCTTAATGCTCTTAATTCCTATACTCAGTTTGGCACAACTGGTACGGCTGATGATTCTAAGCGTGAGATTGCTGCTTTCTTCGCCCATGTCACGCATGAGACTGGATGTAAGATCTTTCTCCCTCTCACTAACTTATTCATTTATGTTTTCACACCATAAAATTAACCGTCATGCATTTATACCAGAGCTGATCCAATGATTAGTTTTTACTATTACATTATTCTGCTTGTATTATCATAACAATCGTATAACCATCTATAAAATAGTATTATTAATATCTCATATGATTGTAATGTCAACTAATATATTGCGATAGTAAGGACGGAGCTAGCTTTGAATTTAGGAGGAACCCAAGGCCAAAAAATTTTTGTGGATGAATCAATTGACAAAAAATACCTTAAATTATTATTTTTTTACCTTAATTTTTTTTTTCTTGTAATTTGGCGGGGACCAGGGCCACTGTTGGTCCCCCCCTAAATTTGTCTCTGCAGCAATACGACTGCCATATAACTTGATGATGTGACACTGAAAATCAACCCTTAAATTAGCACTTGTAAAAAAAAAAAAAAAAAACTAATTATTAGTTCGATGTCATCTGAATTGTTAGGCTAATTAAATATAATTGCTCATGTCATATTCAATGATGCATGTCACTTTAATCTAAACTCGATTGCATCTCTAATTTATAATAGTATACCTTATTTCAAAACGACTCACAAATACATGACCTTATTTCATTATGATCAGAAAAAACATATATGATTGCATATATATATATATATTGATTGCATATATATATTATTATTGTTTATACATGTTTATTAAATTGTAATGAAAACGCTTATGTACATAAATTATTACCTAGTTATTCGCAAAAGATTTAAATGGGATGTGCATCTTGATCGAGCTATATATTGCACTGTAAAACGAAGCATATATTGACGCAAATTGTTTGTGTTTGGGCAGTTTTGTGCAAAATAGAAGAGACAAATGGTGCTTCCCAGGACTACTGTGACGAGAAGAACACACAGTATCCGTGCAACCCAGCCAAAAAATACTATGGTCGTGGACCACTTCAGCTAACCTGGAATTACAACTACGGAGCAGCCGGAAATAGCATCGGATTCGATGGATTAGGCGCTCCTGAAACCGTGGCTACAGACGCTGTTGTTTCGTTTAAGACAGCGTTGTGGTTTTGGATGACCAATGTTCACTCGGTTATAGGCCAAGGTTTTGGGGCAACAACTCGGGCGATTAATGGTGCAGTTGAATGTGATGGTAAAAAGCCTGATCTTGTGCAAGCTCGTATCAACTATTACACTCAATACTGTAACCAATTCGGTGTTGCTCCTGGTGATAATCTCAGTTGCTAGGATGCTTAACCTCTCTTTAATTTCTTGGATACAAAGAAATAAAGAAGGTCAAATAACTTAGGTGAAAGAGAACTATCTCTTCTTGTATTGCCCATAGTCTCTATGAGCATTTGATGGCCTCATAAATAAAGGAAATAAAGAGTATTCTCATTTGCTTTTATTCCGCAGTGTTTGCAAATTTCTATGGTCAACTATCAATTTTAGCTCCCTAAAGTCTTTGGTTTTCTTTATATATAGATCGTTTCTGAACAATGTGAGAGAGCTTGCATGGGCTATCTATCCGAGTAAGTGATTAAGCAACTCAAGATTTATTTGGGTAAATAGGTTTTTACAATTTGAGCAGCAAATTGCTTGAGATCTCAATCTTCATTACATAGCTATATATATATATATATCCTCCATGACAAAGGGCTTGCCAAGTAAGATAGAGATTTCTTCCTATTAGACTTTTTGACTTTCACAAAAGTTTAAGTAGCCTAAAAGAAAGGTTGTGGAAATCATTCCCCAACCTGAGATAGAGAGAGCGTACACAAGCCATTTGGGTCGCTAGTGGGCACTCACTGGGATGTCAAGAATGGGATAATCCCATGAGGGTCGCCACCGAGAATGCTGGGTACCAAAAGGGAGTGATTGTGGCATCCCACATCGCCTACTGTTGCAGATCGGGTCGCTCAAGAATTAAGATAGAAGCGTCCATTTACAATGGCGTTCGGACGGCCGTCCGAACCTGCAATTCTAGAAGGCTAGCAGCAGATCCCATTCGGAGTCCCGTCCGAACGGCTTATGTTTCTTTATGTTTTTTTTCGTGGCCGTCCGGACGCCCATATGTCCCATCCGGACGGGCACCGTCAATTTTATTTATTTTCTAGCCAACTTTATCTTGTTATTTTATTAGGGTTGGGGTTTTGAGAGTCTTTATTTCGTTATTTTATTACGTTTAGGGTTTTGAGAGTATTTATGTCATATTTTATTAGGTTTAGGGTTTTAGACTATAAATATATGCTTATAGCCCCTAGAGAAAAGGGAGTTTATGTTAATTATTGATTTTTATTAATGAGAATCAGTCATAGTTGAGTTTATTCTTCTTTTTCCTTCAAAACCTAGAGAGTATCTAGCTTTTCAAGAATAATTCTCAGATCAACGATATATTCAAGATCTAGAATTACCTATCTACTACTTTATTGTTGTTCTTTGCTGCAAACTACCAAGTCAGGCTATATCACTTGGTATCAGAGCTCAAGTACTTTCCATGAATGGGAGGGAGCAACCGTTGTGCAGACATGGACGAGGTGCACGTGCGCACGAAGACAGAACGTAAGGAGCAACCGGCAATTCGCTTGAGGCACATGAGTGGTAGGCTGAACAGTTGTCATCGCCAACCAAGACCGCAATTCGCGGAGGCGGAAGGCAAATCCGTCACTGAACGTTGGCAACACACGGAGGATCGACTCAGGGCTATGAGGGATCAAATTGAAGACCTAACTACCCAAGTATCCGACTGGTGTGGTCAACATGGGAATGGATCCGAAAACCATTTTGCGGAGCGCGGAATGCACGGACGTCAGCACCATGCGCAAGCTCATGCCAATAGGTGGGTAAACGGGTTTGAACTCAATATTTCGGAATTCTACGGGGATCTACAACTAGAAGAATTTCTGGATTGGGTGTTGGCTATTGAATAGGTTCTTGACTTTAAAAGGGTACCCAATGAACGACGAGTTTCTTTGGTGGTACACACATTCTGGAGAAGAATTGCTACATGGTGGCAACAACTGAAGCAAAAAATAGGATATGGCAAGGCAAATTGAAGATCAATAATTGAGAGAAACTATTGAAATACATGCGAGTCGCCTTCTTGCCCCATAAGTATACCATGGGCCAAAATCAAAAAATTGGAGACAATGGTCTATGGCTGTGACAAGAAAAATAGAAAATTCCTACAAAAATAAAAATAAAAATAAATAACATGTTCTTGCATTCTATGCGTACAATAGACAACCAAAAAACTTATACATTGTTCAAAAGTCGTAAACACGCATATTAAATCATTTGATGAATCCATCCGTTAAAAGAATCACAACAAATATTTAATTGAGATCAAAGCATCTACTGTATCCGTAGATAACAATGGATATTAGTCTCAATCCAATCATTCGATGTACCCCCGGACGAAACACAACGAATATAAAATTTAGCACGAATAAAAGAACAACATTCAATCAAATGAAATTAATCAAACAATTGAATTGACTTTGAACAACAATTTAATTAAAAATCACATTGTATACATAAAACGACAAGAACATGAATGTTTATCAATGATGAGGCTTCGTCTTCAACCGTAGTTGAAAGTTTTAGCCTCTCATGATAACAAAAATCATAAAAAATGAATTGACATAATGAAAAAACGTAAAACTTACAATAAAATTGGAGTTCAAAGCTCCAAAAACCAAGAAAACACAAATTTTGACAAAATGCGTAGCGCATCTCCGTATGTTTACAATAGAAAAGAATGATATGTATAAGCTAATTTTAGAATTTCAGCGCTGCGAAGTTGGCTGAGTGCACTCGTGCATCACTTTCCATTTTGGATGGGCGCATGTGCACTCGATCACACTAAATGTGCGCTCAATCGCACTTCCATCGGAATTAGCCAAATCTAACATGACTTTGTAGATCTCTGAGTTAGCTTTTCAATGACACCAAGATCACTTCAATTCGAGCTCTACAACTCTAGATATGGCATTTTTAGTGTGACTCGTTGGGTGCGAATAATCCCTCGATCCAAATTTGCTGCCAATGTTCCCCAAAGTGTCTTAAGCCCCAAAATTGATGGAATGAGTTACATTTTTCCCTTTAAAGACGCATTTTTCCTTAGCAACCTACAACACTAAAACACCAAAACTAACCAAAACATCAGAAAATAATAAAGCTAAAGGCTTAGCAAATGCAAATGAAAGGGTCCAAATATGCAATATTTGTGACTGATCAAATGCCCCCAAACTTACATTTTGCTAGTCCCTTAGCAAAACAAAATCAAAAAATGAAATATAAATTCGCTGCTGTGGGAGAGACGATTGCATTTAGTGTATGCAACAAGCCTTTTAAACCCCTAAGCATCCCTAGAGGACGAGTGAAGTCTCGTAAGGGTTTAATAGGAATGATACCCACTAACATTTTTTAGCACTATGTCGTTGACAAACACAAATTTTCACACAAATACATGGTTCTTACATCATGTACAGGTTTAACAAAGTGAACACCACAATCACATTATCAAGTCAACCACAAATCATTCAACTCAAAGATGAAAATTTTTGAGACAACATATGTTCTAATAAGTGCAATGCGAGACAAACATACAATCATGAGGCTTCAATTTTTCTCAAAGTTAGGTGTACCTCAAAAGTCATATAAATTCACTCAGATGAACACAACCCATGCTTAAATCAAGGCATGCATTTTCTTGTGTAGGTTGTGCAATGCTCGGCTCCCTTAAGCTTTCTAATTGACCTATGTAACGAGTGTTGGGCCAGTGAATCCCAAACCAAATGGTTTTAGGGCTTTAGATGTAGAAATACCCCTAAGGGCTTAATTACTCAAATCAACAAGGCTACAAAGCCAAACTAGCCATACAATCAACCAAATTGAATTTCTCATCTTTTTACGAGAACACTCAATGCTTAGTGAGGCATGAGGTCCGGTTACTCAATGAGAAGCTCAAACTGATTTTTTTTTTCTTTTTTTTTTTAAAGCCATGGTTTCCTCAAAAATTCATCCTACGAATCTCAAGACACACCCTACTCAATTCAAATCTCATACCTCACAGATTCTATACTAGTGTGCTTGTGATGATCAACTCAGACATGTGAAGTCTTTCTAATCAAATCAAATGAGTCAAATGACTCAGATTTCTAATGACATGATGTGTTCAATAAGTTAAACAAACCAATGACATGTAAACCACGGTTATGATGTAACTCATGCTCAATCAACAACATAGAATTTTTTTTTTTTTTTTTAGCACATAAAAACAAACAAATAACACAAACAAACAAACAGAGTATTGTTCTACACCCCCAAACTTAAATGACACATTGTCTCCAATGTCTGCCAAGAGATACAATACCATGGGATGAGGCAATCGGAGTGTGCAAAGGTCAGGGCGTCCTCCAAACTTGAACACCAAAACATCTGTCAAAAACTAATAGCAATATTCTCTTACAGTAACTAGCATCAAAAGGTTAATTGCTGTTAGAAACAAAAATAAAATAAAATGACACAAAAATAAAATGACAAAAGAAAAAGACTCAAAAATAAAATGCGGAAAATAAAAAATATAAAATACCGCACTTTTCCCGATCTTTTGGGTGTCTGACCAATCCCTTCCACCCTTTCTTCTTAAAAATTTGATAACCCTCTGGAAGGATGTTTAGCCGTCTCACCTAGCCACTACAAGAAATTAGGTTTTTAGGGGCGACTCAAAGTCGCCCCTAAAGGTCCTAAAGTGGACGCTGTTGACAACAGCGTCGACTTTTCGACCCTAAAGGTGTCGACGCTAATAGTCCGACCCTAATGATCAAATGTCTGATTATCAGCGTCCACTTAAAAGTCGACCATAATGATCACTTTTAGCGTCCACTTTATCGACCCTAAAAGTCGCAATGTTTTGACCCTAAAGATAATGTAAACGGAAGCAAAAATCGACCCTAATAGTCAAGCATTAGCGTCCACTTTTAGTTAACCATTAGGGTCCACTTTGTCGACCCTAATGGTCCTTTAAAAAAAATAATAATAATAACTATCAGCGTCCAAACCAAAGTGGACGCTAATAGTTAACCATTAGCGTCCACAAAGTCGACCCTAATGGTCCTAAAAAATTAAAAAAAAAAAATTAACTATCAGCGTCCACTTAGAGTCGACCCTAATAATCACTTTTAGCGTCCACTTTATCGACTCTAAAAGGCGCAATGTTTTGACCCTAAAGATGATGGAAGTAGTCGACGCTTAGTCAACCATTAGCGTCCACAAAGTGGACGCTAATGGTCCAAAAAATTTTTAAAAAATTGACTATCAGCGTCCAAATTAAAGTGGACGCTGATAGTTAACCATTAGGGTCCACTTCTAATGGTCCTAAAAAAAATAAAAAAAAAATAAAAAAAAAAAATCTGCGATCGATCGCACTCCAAGTGCGATCGATCGCAACGTCAGTAGGTTTTCGATCTCAAAATGTAGAAAACCTACTGACGTTACGATCGATCGCACTTGGAGTGCGATCAATCGCAACGTCAGTAGGTTTTCGATCTCAAAATGTAGAAAACCTACTGACGTTGCGATCGATCGCACTTGGAGTGCGATCGATCGCAACGTCAGTAGATTTTTTACATTTTGAGATCAATCGCACTGGATTTAGAAAAATCCCTGGACCAATACTACCGGAGCATATCTTTATCAATGTACACTGTCAAGGTCATGATCCAAGTTGTGCCGAGAATACTAAAGCCAAAAATAAGGGAATAAATCAAACATATCAAAATTTCTCGATAATAACATGATGCCAAATGCGTGTGTTTAGTGGTGATGTTTCAATCCAGAATTGCTACTCAGCTAAAAAAGCCATGGAATCATACTTTATGATAAAATAACCAACACCAACACCAGCAAAAGCCCAAGTAAATTGATATTCAACATTCCTAAAAGAACAAGCAATGGTAAACTCCGCACACACTCCACCTTTTCCACCACCCTTGTATCCCATAAAAGCGAAATCCCACCCGAAGCCCCTTCTAGAGTCTAGACATCGTCAATCCTCAAGTTGGCAGCCCCACCCTGGATGATCTATAGAATTCCATTGACCCCTCTACTAGAAGCAGAGCTTCCATGGTCTCCAGCAGCCATTTCACACTAACACAACCTAGAGAAATAGAAAACAGTGACATGCATTCTTTGCTTGGTCGGCCACTTTAGGGAAGATCCTCACTATGGACGACTTAAGGAAATGACATTTAATAGTAGTAGGTTAGTTGCATGTGCAGGAAGAGTAAGGAATTAGTAGGACACCTTCTACTCCACTGCGAGATTGCTTATGCCTTACGGAGGCCTATTTTTGACCTCTATGGATTACAGTGGGTCATGTCGTGGAGAGGAGTGGATCTCTTTGCATGTTGGAGAGGGCAAACTGGTTCTTCTCAAAATGTAGCAGTATGAAAGATAATCCTGTCTTCCTTGATGTGGTATATCTAGAGAGAAAGAAATGATTGTAGCTTTGATGATTGAGAGAGAACGGTGGTGGATCTAAAGTTCTTCTTCAAAATCCTATACCAATGGAAAACTGCCTATGATTGTCTTTGTATTACTAGATATCATGATTTTCTTTATCTTTTTTCTTGCTCTGATTAGATGATTCTCTTGTATACTTCTTATGTACTTGGATTGCGCCTTTCGCTTTTAATAAAATTTTGATTAATTTGAAAAAAAAAAAAAAAAAAAACCCTTTAATGGGAAACTATTTACTTGATGCTATTGACTCAGTAACATCGTTCTTAAAATACACACTATTAGAAGCTTATTATACAGGCCAAGAAAAAGAAAACATCTACAACCCCATAAATGCAATACCTTTGAAGAATCTTTAAGATGTGCCTTTAGACTCATAACTTGAAGCACAATTACATGAATCAAAGGCATC